>NW_022986863.1:2090-84431 GCF_010094085.1 Westerdykella ornata | reverse complement strand
TCCATCTTCCTGGACTTGTGAAATGCAATTGTCAGATGGTAAGCCAGTTTATGGACATCCTATCTGGGACTGGAGAGGAGGACTGGGAGAAGACGTCTGTACTGGTACTGTCTGAGGACATGTGGCTAGTGATTCTGCAGTGGCTAGTGCCCTGCACAGCCTTGGTGCCCAGAGAAGGAATATCAAAACCGGTGTCAGGCCCCAGCCTCACAACACACAAGCACACACCTGAATACAATCAGTCAACCCATCTTCATTCAATCTTTCTGTCACCGTGACATCTTCAGATACCATCAAATCTGACAAGACTGACCTAAGTTCTATTACTCAAGAAAGTGACCTTTTTAGGTAACCTTAGTACCTAGGTACACCTAGCTAAGTAATGGGACTTGAGTAGACTAACCTAATGTGAAGGTCCAATGGATAATGGTATGTCCTCTATGGAGCTTGGTTGGTTCTCGGGGATAAGCGATAGGGTCCCTTGCATGGGTTGGTAATATCAAGACAGTAAGTGGGATTCTTCTGAAAAGGATATCGTGTATTTGAAAACCAAGTGTACTATTAGGAGTACTTATCAGGTTAAACACGATAAGCTCTAGGAGTTTATCGTCTTCATCTATATACATGAGCGATCACCCCGATCGCTGCGATCATTGCGATCGTTATACAAGTAGTCTAGGTATGTTCACTCTGGGCTGAGTGATCCATCCCTACGTGATCACTGTGCTCACTGCGATCATCGTGATCACCTCTGCCTCATCACGTGACCTTTGCAGCGTAGTTGTGTTGTCATGTCTCCTTGTACAACTTCCATTGGTGGTCCATAAGTGTCATGGCTGCGCCTGATCCTGGGGATGTCATCTTGTAACACCTAAGTTCTATTACTCAAAGAAGTGACTATTTCAGGTAACCTTTGTACTTAGGTACTTCTACCGAAGTAATAGATAGAGTAATTGTCTTACAGCTCTTAATGTAATGGGCTGCTGCCCAGAGGGCTTAACCCAGATGAGGTCTGAGGTAATTCCGCCTCGAAGGAGACAAGATGAAAACCAGTAGATAGTTGTTCCACTCAAAAGGGGTGTGAAGGTCCAACGGATAATGGTATGTCCTCTATGGATCTTGCTTGGTTTGTTAAGAGATAAGTGATAGGGTCGATAAGCGATAGAGTCCGGTACGTATATCAAAACAGTAAGTGTGATTTTTCTAAGATGGATATCGTGTATGGTAAACCAAGTATACTATGAGAGTACTTTAGATTGAACATGATGAGCTGTAGGGACTCATCGACTACTGTTATATACTTGCTTGCTCGCAACGCTTGCCGTGAGCATCGTGAGCGTAAGGAGTCATATGCCATAACGCTCGACATGCTCACTGTGAGCGTGAGTAGGACGTACTCGCTGCCTGGTGCTCACCTTGCTCACCGTAAGCATCGTGAGCTATGCGCCCAAGTCACGTGACTTGCGGCGTAGTCCGTTACAGTCGTGTCGTCCTGTGTTACTGTCATTGGTAGTCTATAAGTTCCATTGCCATATTCTCGAAAGTGAGAGTGGTTGCGAGTCTGTGCTCCTTTGCGAGTGTATGAAAGATCCACTAGATATAGATTAGCCTTCTTGTGGATTCAGAATAGATGAAGCAGGACACCTACCTGGCAGATCTCGAAGACAGGACCCTGTCCGCGTTGGTTCATATGGTCTATGAACTTGAGTCGCCACTGCTGGAAATTCCCCGGGTCCTCACGCCTTTTATCCAGGAGAACGGTGGAGTCGGCCTGGGCGATGAGCTCCCTCCAGCATTGAATGACTGTGGAGGCCGAATTCACAGTCCGTCTGTACTCGTACTCCTCTGGCCCGAGAATCACAAACTTCTGCACTGAATCCTCGATGTAGTTGTTAAGATATAAGTGGCAGTAGTTTATAACCTCCTTGGTCCCGAGGCATAGGCCAAGCCAGATGTGGTTCGGGTTGATTTGCATCACGTTGGTGAAGTATCTGGGGGTACATGTCAGTTATCAACATCGAATCAGCCAGTTTCAAGCACGAACAAAGAGAGGAACACTTACGAAACCCAATTCTCCATAGCGCAATGGCGGTGGCCATCTGTTGCTGGTGCAATTATTGGCTGGTCATCTAGTGGCCATGACGTGTACGATTGCAGAGTCAACTGTGCCTTTGCTCTCCTCGATTCTATGTTGCTGGGGGATAGGGTGTGAACCTGTGGCGTCCCCGCATTCCATCTTCAATTATTGGCTCACGGGCGCCCCATGTCCGAGCACCACCGGGCGTCTTCTCTCGAGGAAGGAGGCTTTGGATGGAATAAGCGGGGAAGCGTGTTCGAATGCCTCAAATTAACCCGAGGTGGGCATGAAGCTGTTGGAGCAGGTGCGAGGAGTGCTTCATGGAGGACGAGGGAGGGGAGAGGGAGAGTGAGGGAATGAAAGAGTGAGCATGAAGGAAAAGAGAGTAGATGCCATGGGTCAAGGCCCTCTTATATATAGGTGTACTGTGTGGGAGGGGTGGAGCTCGAGGGTGTCAGAAAAGGCCGCCCAGCAGAGAGCACGCTGTGCCGCCGCAGGATGGGTGACCACAGTGCCAGGAAGTACACAGGCACATCTGGACACGGCTCGTCTTTGCAGGCTTCCGGACGCCAGAGTGAGCGGGTGGTTCCAGGGGTGGAACGCCGCCATATCGGATGAAGGAAGAGAGGGCATGGATGGTCAGCTCCAGCATCGGATGACTGAGGTGTGGGTGTTGGAGGGGGAGAGCTGGTGCTAGCTCCATCATCACTAAGATCATCAGTAATAATGGACGAGGTGGTGCCCAGAAATGGTACATGACATAAGCGGGTTTACAATACGGGCGGCCAGTGCTTGAGGGGGTCGATAAGGGAAAGCGGCCAACGCTGACCAGGGCTTGGCGGGCAACGCAAACGCCCGCCGTGGAGACTTTCCTCCCACGTATACAATCTCGCTTCTCAACCAAGATCATCGACGGGCCAACTCAAAGCACTGTTCGATGGACGCGTACGTTGTGTGCCTTCTGATGCATACACAGTAGGTAACCATGATGGTGTGATTGCTTTTCACCTGTTCAATGAGATCCTCTTTGAGTCTATCATTGTTCCAAATTGTGTCCCGAAGACTTAGATACCCCATGAACCCTTCACCGTTTCCCCGTTACCTCACCCATTCGTCGCATTATTTAGAATATACTCCCCATTCTTCTCGGCCTCGGACGCCATGCACTCGTCTCTTTTATTCGAGTTGAACATTGAACTCCTTGCTTCATGAGCTCGCTGAACCGAAAAGCCGCTCAACTCAAATCCCATGGAGTTCGGCATGATCGCAGTTTTGCTGCCTGGGTGCGTTCGAATCGTGGGAAATCAAAATAGATGTTATGGATGCAAAGTAGTTCTGTTTATGACACGGCCATGAACTGAGACTGAGCGTAATGGTGATGGTAACCGCTTTTGAAGTCATTCCAAATTGTTGCATGTGCACGGCAGCGCTTTACCTGTCTCCCCGCATCACATAGAAGCAAACGCTTGCGTAATATTTTCTCGTGTCTATATAAACCCGTCGGCTTTCCTCCTCGTCTTTTTCTTCACCTCACTCAATTATCTCTTAAACTAAGACGCCTTTCACACCCTCTATGTGTGTGCCGTAGAATCACCGAAAGTTACCACATGGGAATGTACGGACGCTGCTTGAATAACTCGAAGAACATACAAAATAAGCATTATGATGATTATCACTGTCTTGCAATATAAAAACGCAAGGGATGTCGTCGATCTTTTTTCTACGCAAGAACCTGCGCTCATGCGACGTTGATTTAGGTTATGTCTCGTGTCCCGGCCCCTAAGACTACCATAATTTATTTCTCTTCTTGTTCCTATTATTCACATTTTCCTTCTCTCAAGTCTTCTAATATATAAGTCTTACTCTACGCCTTGTTCCCTCTCTCCTTGTCTCTATATCCTTCCCGATTTCCCTTCTAAATCAAAAGACAAAAAAGACAATTGCATGCGCCAAATGTGTGCGAAGTAAAAGAAGGCCCGCGTAAAGAGTCGCACCTAAGTAGGTGCCGCAGACTACACAGTAAAGGACCTGATTTCCGACGTGTGCATGTAGCACCTCTCCGATCCAAGCATGTTATGACGGTGATGCGGATGAGAATGATGCTGATAATAATAATAGTATTAATTCAGTTGGCTACTTTCCGCATTCCTTAGGAGTTCGATTCAGAGCCTTTAAGTTCAGAATGTCACACCTACTCTCGAAACCTACATCGATGTCTGTGTTCACTCGCCTTGGCTTACCCTTTCTCTATATGCAACTACGTGTTTATATAATCAAGACTACTAGCCTTTCTAACCCTCTTCTGCTTCCACGTTTTTGACATTTTCTGTGGGCAACATAGTGTGATTGAGAAATATCCGTTGACTCCATGGCATGTGCGATCGCCCGCGCTGAACGAGAGAGGAGGCACTAGATATACATGAAGCACTGCGCGATTTCGAGGCAAACACGAGGGTTATGCTTATAATAAGGGTGGTAATCATTAATTACAGATGAATATCTTGCAGGCTCTGAAACGGATTGGAGTATATAAACCCCTCCCCTTCCTCTTGCTCTTCTCCACTTCTCTTCTTCTTACACAACTCTCCTTTCCCTTAGATTAAAATACTCCCAAGCCCTGATAATATGTCTGCGCGCAGAAAGAAATTTCGGGATGCTATATACATAGATTGCGTGCTTGAGACGTAGAGTCAAAAACGTCTCTCGGATGAATGATGTAAATCTACATCTCTACTGGTTTGGAGACTAGTCGCTCGGAGTGACGATGATGATAATGACGATAACAGTGATTATGAAATCCATGTGCACTCCCATTCTACCTATTTCCAAAAACACCTACCCTACGCTACTTCACCGCCATGTTCCAAACTTTGCTAAACCGCACTATGTCCACTTCGCTCCTACAGCACTCAATCTCCTACCGTCTTTTCCCTTCACTTCCCTTGCCTTCTCTTTGCTTTGCTCTATATAAATTCCTCCTCTCCTCTATCCCCTCAGCTTCTCTTCGTACACCACCTGCTTTCCTATAAACCTAAAATGGTCCACTGCACCACAGCATGTGCTACAAGAAAAGATATTCGAATAGAAAGAAGTTATAGAGACCTGCATGGACTCGCTCGCGCGATAGATTTGAGAATGCCTAGGCTGGCTGGATGAAGGGGATAGATGCAGCGGATGAAGACGTGTCGGAGTTTGATTTGCAGAGGAAGGGAGAGTGAAGATGATAGTGAAGATGATTATAATATAGCGATTCTGTTTGTCCACTTCCCTACCCTCTCCAACTATCGAAAGCGATTATTCATAGACTTCTAAAAAATAGAGTCTCGCCTATGTTTTCAAAACTCCGTCTAACTGCTCTTATAGTAACCATCCTCCTCCTTCTCTCCCTCCCCCTTGCCTTCTCTTTGCTTTGCTCTATATAAACTCCCCCTCCCCGCTTCCTACCCCTTCTTCTCCGTACACCACTCTCCTTTTCTATAAACCTAAAAAACATTGGCTGCAACGGAATGTGCGCTCCACAGAAAAGATCGCAGAGGCGTATGGAGACCTGCGTGGATTCGCTCGCACGATAGATTTGAGGATGGCTACGTTGGCCGGGTAGATAGATGTGGTGGATGCCCGTGAAGATGCTGCGTGGCTCGAATTGCGGAGGGAGGAAGGGTGATGATAATAACGATAACGATGATGAAGATGATGATAATAACCATGGCCAGATGATGATAATGATGCTAATTACCTACCTGCCCCCTACAAACCTCAAAAGCGATCATTCACGCATTTCCAAAACTTCTCGCCCATATTCTCGAAACTCTTCCTAACCGCTCTCATGTTGCCACCCCTTCCTCCGCTTTCCCCATCCTTCATCACATCCTTCTCATCCTCCCCCCTCTCCTCCCCTCCCTTTCTACTGCTATATAAACCTCCCTCCTAACCCTCCCCATCTCCTTCCTTTCCTTTCCTTTCCTCCACAACATCCTCATCTTCCTAAAAGGACTGAAAATACAAGAAGATCCGTTCGATGTGCGAGAGGCTAAACAGTCCCACCAAAGATGATACCTACGCAGCCCGTGCTTTACGCCTCCAATATAGAAAGGAAATTTACCAGCCATGGAAACGATGCAGTATCGCTCGCTCACTCCCTCTGTGTCGAGCCTTCCAGACCAAAATGGAGCCGGATCTATATATAGATGATCTACTCCGTACTCAAGACCGCAAAACGGAAGCCTGGCGCCAACAGTTCATATCCGGCACGCAAGAACCCAAAGACCAAGTACGTCAATTTCCTAGGCGCATACACTTTACTTCTCCAGAAATGAGGATAGATAGAAAAATTTACCAGCAGCGGAAATGATGCGGTACCGCTCGCCCGCCCGCTCGCTCGATGCGAGTCCAGTCTCCGACCTTCTCTCGGAAAAGAGATAATAACGACGATAATAATTATAATAATAATAATAATAATAATCACCCTTACTCTGCCGTTCGTCTCTCTCCCACTTCTCTCTTCCTGTACATACGTATATGCTTCTGTAGGACAAAAAAGTCGCCAGGGGCGAATAGTGGTAGGCACGACGACGACGACGACGACGACGATGATGACAATGATAGACAGCGATGAAGGAAGAAGATAACCATCACTATCTTTTACCCACACCGCATTACTACTACTAAAAGCCCTATCTACTGTGTTCAACAGACGTGAGAAACAAGACGATGAAGTACTTACTCCGTACCAAAGGAAATCGAACCCCCCAGTCCCTCACCTAACTGTCCCTTATCCCATTCCTCCTCTAACCGTCCCTCATCCTATTCCTCCAGTCTCCCCAACTGCTGCACTACCACTCCCACTGCCACTACCACTGCCACTCCCACTCCCACTGCCACTCCCACTTCCACAACCCCCATTAACCATCGATCCCCTTCTGACCAAAGAAGCTAGCTGACAGAAACCTCACTCCACTCCATTTCCCTCCCCCTCCCCCTTACCCCCCTCTCTCCTCCTTCCCCTAACAGAGGCACTAACAACAAACACAAAAACACCCCCCTCTCTACACATCACCAGCAAATCAAATCAACAACAAGAGGCAAAAAGAAATTTCAATGACTCTTTTCCCGCAGGTCTACCCACTACTACTTCTACCACTACTTCTACTTCTACCACACCACTACCACACCTACCCAACCCATCGCCCGCTCACCACCGAACCACCACCCACCGAACCACCACCCACCCACCCAAGAAAAGCCAACCATCAACATACATAAGAAACCCCTCCTCCGCCATCCGCCAGCGTCAAACCAAACCAAACCAGACAGACAGAAAGGAAACGGACAAGACCACTCCCATCAACCAGTCGTCCAGTCCAGAGTCTAATTAATACAAAGCGAGCGGGCAGGCCAGGTCCAAATCACACACCTCCACACCTTCACACCTCTCATCCCACAGCAAAAAACCAGTAATAGGAAGGGGGGGAATTATGACATCGACACCTTTCCCCCGGGGGATATAATAGTAGTAGTCTTCCCCGCAACATTAACGAAAGAGCTCAAAAACACCCCCATTCACCCTGGTCAAGCCGAGAGAGCCAAAGGCCAGTAACCGGCAACCGGCAACCCACAGAAAAGCCACCCTGTTTCTTTTCCAACGCCCAATGCGCCAAGTAAATGCAATGGTGCAGGCCGCTAGGAATGGAAAAGTATACGAATATGATACTGTACAGGAAGGAAGAAAAAAAAAGACCGAAGGAAATGTACATCTATTTGGGGGCGGGGCCAACAGATGCCGACTACGCGGACGACTTTCCTTCCGACTTCGCCGACGAGTCTCCCGCAAATGGACCGACCGCGAAATCCGGAGTCGTTTCCGGGTTCTGGCTTGGGGGTCCACGGTATTCTGATGGATCGGGCGCAAGGATCGGGTCGGACGACTTGGTCGCGGGATGCACTTCGATACCCTCTTGGGCTTCCAGGTCGGAGCGTTTGCCGGTGCGGGCAAACTTTAAAGACTGATTGTCCTCGCCTCCCGGATCAATCGGTGACCAGCCCGCGACGCTGCCAGCCACGATGCCAGCCATCACGGTAGCTGGGCCGAAGGCCGAGTTGGATCGGGAGCGTCCACGGCGTCTGCTCCTGGAATCGGGAGTTGGGGGCGCCGAGACTCCCTCTCCATCAGCCGCGCCGTTACTCGGTGTACCGGGGAGCGAATAGCTGGACCGGGACCTGGAGAATATCTCGCGAGGATGCTGCACCTTGAACTTGAGGTTGCTAAGACGCCCGCCGCGCACCTTCTTGATGAAGGCGAGTTCCTCACGAACCTCAAGGAGGCCTTGGTTCCATTGGAAGTCGTCGGAGACCACCAATTCCGGAGTACGCTTCCTCTTCATGAATTCGGGAATGCAACGTGCGACCAGTTCATCGGGAATGAGACGGATGATAGCACCAACCACAAGGGACAGGGCTCCCAGTGCTATGGAGTAGCCCCACAATGGGCCATTGATCCGGGTGACGGAGAATGCGGAGCCACCAACGAAGACAATCATGGTTTGTCCACCAACCATGATCAGGAAGATGATGGCGAAGAAGAGGTTGTGCGTGATTCCTTCGAAGATGTTGAAACGGTTGTCCAGACGGCGATTGTTGAGAGCGTTGAAGATTTGCATCCAGACGAATGTGTTGAACACAAACGTTGGCATCATGGCCCTCTCGCGCTCCGAGTGATAGGAGAGGATGTCCTCTCCGGCATAGAAGATGATGAAAGTGACTACTAGCTGATAGATGGACTGTCCGATGATCATCTTCCACATCCTGAGCGTAATCAGTGGTGCCGATTTGGGCTCCGGTTTCCTGTCCAGTAAACTCCTCGTAGGAGGGTCCGTGGCAAGCGCCAAGGCAGCAAATGTGTCCATGATAAGGTTCACCCAGAGCAGTTGCACAGCCTTGAGCACAGACGACTGGTCGCCACTGCTAACTGCGGTGACAAAGGTGAGGATGACGGCGGTGATGTTGACGGTGATCTGGAACTGGAGGAACTTCTTGACAGCATCGTTGACTGCTCGGCCCCAGAGGAGAGCCTTGACGATGGAAGCGAAGTTGTCGTCCATGAGAATGATGGCGGACGCCTCCTTTGCAACTTCTGTTCCGGCGATGCCCATGGAGAAACCTACGTCTGCGGTTTTGAGGGCAGGCGCATCGTTGGTACCGTCTCCCGTAACGGCCACAGTCTCGCCAAGCTCCTTGAGGCGTTTGACGAGCCTGCGCTTGTCCTCCGGACTGGAACGAGCGAGCACGCAGAGCTTGGGAATGACGGCATCCATTTCCCGCTTCGACAGTTTTCTGAAGGCAGGTCCTTCCAAAACAAGGCCCCCAGGAACCAGAATACCGCAATCTTCGGAGATAGCCTTGGCGGTCATGACGTTATCGCCCGTAACCATGCGAACAAACACTCCAGCATTTTGGCAATCCTTCACGGCCTGCCGAACACCCTCACGGAGGGGATCCTGGATGCCGACAATGGCTAGGGATGTCATGTTCCTGAATACGTCTTCGAAGACGGCTTGTGACGGGTCATCCTCGGCCTTCCGGGCTTCCTTCGGTGGCCAGCTCTCAAAATCACGGTACACGAGACCAATGGTTCGAAGAGAGCGAGAGGCATAGGTGGTGATGACTGTTTCGAGCGTGTCCCGATGGTCCTTGGAGAGGGGTATGTCAGCCAGCTCCTTGGTCGGATCGGAGACGATACGTTCGCATTTCCGAAGGAGGATTTCAGACGCTCCCTTCACGTAAAGCCTATATCGACCGTCACCTAGCCTCTCTACAACAGCCGAGCACTTGATCGAGGAATCGAAGGGCACAATCTGGACAATATTCGCGTTGGACCGCTCGGTGCTAAGTGAGCCCATACCAAGATGGTCCCGAGCAAAGCCGAGAAGCGCAGTCTCGGTCTTTGAGCCAATAAATGGGTCGGGGCCGCCCTGCTCGCCCTCAAAGGCGGTGGTGTTGAGAACAATGGACCTCCGTAGCACCTCCTTGACGTCCTTGCTAAGAGTGGAGACGAATTCAGAAGGGGAGACATCGTCATAACTATCCACTGGCGAGTCTGGTTGTTTGCCCTTAGCACCATCGTCGACAGGCTCGGCCGGCGTCCTTTCATTGAGTTTACGGTCTCCGAAGCGCAGAGCAGTTCCTAGAGTGCCAGCCACGACCGTCATTTTGTTCGTCGTGAGGGTTCCTGTCTTGTCCGAACAGATTGTCGTAGCATTCCCCATGGTCTCGCAAGATCGTAGCAATCGCACCAGGTTGTTGTCCTTCAACATGCGAGTGGTAGCGAAAGCCAGCGCCAGCGTCACTGCCAGAGGCAGGCCTTCCGGAACAGCAACGACCACCACGGTGATGGCTACGATGAGGATATCGAGGAACTTCTGGCCCTTGTCGGCTGCACTCGCGTCGCTATTCCTCAGACCGACCAAGAATTCAATGAAAAGCACAACGAAGAGGAGCAAGGCGGAAGCGCCACCCAGCTTTGCAATGTACTCTGCAAGGACATTCAGCTTGGACTGTAGAGGCGTGACTTCGTTGTCTTCGCGCAGAGACATCATTGTCTTCCCATAAAACGAGTTTACACCGGTGGCGGTAACGAGGAATGTCCCCACGCCTTCGGAAACCTTTGCGCCTGACATGATGAAGGGATCCACCTTTTTCAGGTTCTGGTGGTTTTCAATGGCGCGGAACGCCTCATCGGCAGGCATCTTCTTCATCAAATCCGATTCGCCAGTAGCAGAGGATTCGTCGCATTTGACTCCGTGGCCCTGGATGAGGACGCCATCAACAGGCACCATGTCTCCGGGCTCCAGGTGGACAACGTCGCCAACCAAGACATCATAGACGGATATTTCGCGAGTCTTGCCTGACCGTATGACCTTGACACTGCGATCCTCCTTTTTCCGATTCAGCTTGACAAACTGGCGCTCCTTTTGCCAGTCGTTGAGAGCGCCAACAACGACTACAATGATGATGGCTACGGTGATGGCCACTCCTTCCACCCACTCGACCTTGGCACCGTCTTCGGGATCGTGTTGAGCGCCAAACGTCTGGTACAGACCAAGCGCAAGCGAGATGATGGCGGCGGCGGTAAGCAGGATAAGGACCTTGTCGTTGTACGCTATCCAGGCGAGCTGGAAGATGCTCTTGGGTTTTCGGACCGGCAAGCGATTGTCGCTGAAGATGCGCTTGCGATCTGAGAATGAATTGTCCCCGTGATGGATGGGTTCGGTGGCGGCGTGGCTCACGCCCATGTCTGGGTTCGACTTGGAAGGTCCGTGGGATCGTCTATGCGTGGTCGCCTCATCGAATGATATGGTGCCGTCCAGGTGCTGTTCATCAACGCTCAAGCCGGCATTTCTGTCGGTGCGAAGACCAGCTTCCAGGCCATCGAGGCCTCCCAGAGCGTAGAAGGCGGCCAAGCTTTTCGGGTTCACCATCTTGCCTAGGTGACCGGGTGTAAAAGCAAATTTGTTGTTCTCCCTCTCGAAATCCTCCTCTGTGCCAGGATCGGGCTTCAATGCGTCCTTGTCGTTCAGGATGTCGTGAGTGCTCGCTTCTCCTCGCAGGGTCTCGCCTTGAGAAGAGGCCATGTAGGTGGCGCTAGATGTGCTTTCGGCATTCTCCGGAGTCGAGTCGAGGGAGTTGCCTCTTGATCGTGGTGCTCCCGGAACCGAGAGGAAATTGTGAGGGTTGCCCACTTGGGCGGTTGGTGAAGAGACATTGTGAGGGGAGGTTGGCCGACTCTCCTTGCTGTCGAAGGATGCCGTCGCCCGTAGCTCCGTCGGCGGTTGGATTGTCTGTGGTGATACATCTGCGTGGTCGTCGCGGTGGTGCTGTTGAGGTGTAGACTCATTGTCCCTCAGGGGCACCGAGTCTCCCATATCCTGGGTGTTTTGATTGACGGCAGATGTGTCGATTGTGATGGTGGGGGCGCGCTGCCTTCGTGCAGGAGCATCAGAGGGTGCACCCCGTGTGCCGTCGTCTTTATTGGGATCGGCCATAGGGAAGCCTGGAGGCGGTTCGGCACCGGTCTACGTAAGGGGGTTGAGGCTGTGCCTGGGGATGGAGGCGCGTTGAGAGACGTGCTGATGAGGCGCCTCGCCGGTGTCCTACCAGTAACCAGACATGGGCTAGGATGCGGAATGATACTTGTAAGGGCACCGAAAGAGTGGCCGCGGGGGGGCGAGTGAGGAGGCGGAGTCGATTGTCGATGGAGCTAGGAATTTGGATTTGTTTCCAGGGGGACCGGGGGGAGGCAACAGAACCAGGCGGCTAGAGCAAACTCAGTCGTCAGCAAACGCAAACGGCAAGAGTTGAGAAGGAGCCAGCCGTGGACGGCAAGCAGAGTGAAGGAGGCGGTGCAAGAAGGCCAGCTCTATTCCATTCTTCCCCCATGGAATTGAGTCGTCACGGGTACCTCACCTATGCCGTGTCGATGGGCCGGAGACAGAGACTCGTGGAGACAGTCTAGTATTGGCCGGCACGCGGGCGCGTGGAAAAGGGAGAAGTCAATTTACGCAGTATGACGGTGTCGCGGAGGTCGTGGAGTGGCAGTGCAGGCCGCTGGGCATGATCGGCCGAATGCGACGCCAAAGTGAAAAGCCGCCGAAGGATGCGAACCAGATGGGTCGCAATCGCGATGGGGGAGTGGAAGTCGAGATCTGGAGGCGTCAAAAGGGTGCAATCGAGGGTCGACAGCAAATATGAGAAGTGAGGTCCCCTGGGGGATCTTGTTTTCCCCGAAAATGGGAGAGGGCCAGACAGTCCCAGGAGGATCAGCATCGAGGCAGTGCTCTGGGCGCTTTCTTGGCACTCAAAAGGCGCTAAGCCGTTGGGGTACTAGCCGACTTTGAATGCTTGGCGCACGACGTCCAATTGATCGCAGGCCAATTTATTCGCCGGCAGCAATACAGTACTCATCTCTCTCCCTCATGAGCTTCTGCTTCAGGACTTCGCAGCTTTTACCCTCGAGACGCCTCGGTTTCGCGTCATCCATGACCTCAAACGTGGCCGCTGGCCGTTTTGCTTCACCCTGTTGGCTTCTTTGCATCTCGCCGGCCCGGCAACAGAATGGCCCGCCCGTCCTTCGCCCAGGGCGGCCAACGAGATGAGGCCAAGCCGGAGCGCACTCGAGGCGTACCACCACCGAAACCACTGAGATCTCGTCGGGGTTGCTGAGAACTCGCTGTCTTTGCCGCCGACATGACGGCCCGTTTTCTTGCCTTTGGTGGCACTTGTGATTCAAGATGAGGATGCCGAGCCGCGCGCGACGAGTATCGCACGTGAAGTCGTTTAGCCACTACAGTACTTGTACACAGTACACAGTAGATATCTGTCATGGCCCTGAATGCTTCACCCTTGCATTATTGCCATTGCGTCGGCGGCGGCTTGGCATAGGGAATCCAAGACTACAACACCATGAGTTGTGAATATCGGCAATACTCGTTCGGACGTCTTGGTGTTGGTTGTTATATCGCTCCATCAGTACTGGTACGCCATACATCACCATATCTAGCTACACCCAATGTCCAGCCACATGAGTGCAACCACAGTGGAGAAATGCCATGTCTCCCGACATCGGCACCTCCCCTCGGTCTACAGAATACCTCGTACAGATCGCATCATAGTATACGAAGGTGCGACTACTTTACGAGTACGGGCTGCAGTCTTCGGATCCCGCTTAACCAGCACACCTCCCAGCTTCCCGAGATCTGCAAACGTGCAGATGATGCTGCCGACTACAGCACCAAGTGGCAGAGATGAGAAATCCCACAGTCCAGCATTCCAATTGACCTGCTCTGCACCCTCAAGGCTGTTTCCCTTTCCCTCTAGCCGGATTCGTCCACGTCATCGACGCAACTCCCGACGGCCTGGAGGTTCTCGTACAGTATGCAGCCAAGGAATACGTCACAGGTGCGTTGGAGAGAAGGAGCGGGGGTCAACCCGAGATCCCCGCGGACGAGAACACCGACCTTTTGAGGTGGAATAGATATGGAAAATTCAGTCACGCCTCCTAATAACATATCTCTACTAGAGCTTGTAGCTCTGGGTATCGACTACACAGGAGTATGTAACTGGCGCAGCACCAATAATAACTCCCAGTTACCTGCGTAGGTAGAATGCTGGGATATCATTGACGAATCATCCGCAGCCGACGCTGAGCATGCGCCTTACCAGGCGACTATCCATACCATTCATCAACCACTCAGTGCCAGGCCCTGTTTCATACATGGCAAAACCGCAGAATATCTATCCTATTGTCGAACCACCAAATTGCCTAGGGGATTTATTCTTACGCTTCGGTCCCCAAGCTCCATGGGAGATTTACCCATGGCAGAATGCAACTACTTGTAGAAGAGGAGCAGTCAACAGAGGCAACCGTACGGATACTGTTAGTTATTTTCGCTCCCCGAAACCCCAATCCTCGTAAACACAAATCCCATCCCCACACTCGCACTTCCCATCCCATAGCGTATCCTAGGTAGGGCTGCCCTCTGCCGCCTCGCCTTCCTAAACAGCTCGTAACCGGCCCCCACGACGACATCCTTACTTCGAGTCTTCAACCCCGTAGTCCTACTTTTGGTACCTGCATAACCGCCCCCAACCCATCCATGGATGTATCAGTATGGAACTGTGTGCCGAACCGATCTACGGCGCGTGTCCTTTCCTTCTCGTTGTCCTATCGAACGCAGCACAGACCCCCAAAAACAGCTAGCCGAGGGTTCATAGCAAATATACACAGTACACTTTGAAACACCACCTACATCTGCAGGCTGTACATGTTTCCACGATTAGACCGAATAGTCTAAATATACATGTACAGATTTAAATCGACAATGCACAGGTAGTAGGACCCTTTGCCTCCATTGACATACTATGGTACTCAAGAAGGCAGGCTGCCCAAGGGCCAATTGCAAGCGGAGAGGTGTAAACAACGCTGTCATTTCACAGCAGCCTTAGTACTGTGACCAACCAGTTGATTCAATAGCATAAACTTCGGCCAAGCGCATTTCCTTGTTTCCCATCCCATCATCCTGGTGCTAAAACTCTCGTCTTCACCTTTTTCGCCTCTCCCTCCTGCGCCCAGGAAGGCTGTGTATTCCTCCCATTCCCATTCCTATGCCATCCGCCTTACCTTCTTGCTGCAGCCGGCCTTGCGGAATGGCGTCCGACGAGTCCTGATAGGTACTCAGCGCACTATACAGCACTACATACCCAAACTCTGCTGTATGCTCAGGCGCAGCCTAGACGCTAATACCGCACATGTCGCCCGGGCGTACGCACCCCGCCTCGCAAACCCATCGCACTTCTCCACACTTACTTACGTTACCCATCTTTCCCAATCCGGAACCTCTACACCGCCATCACCATCACCATGACCAACCATCAAACATTGCTGTATCTCAGCACGGGGCAGCAGCGTATAACCAAGCACATTCTTCAACATCTCCGCATATCCACGCCCATCGCAGAACCCCACCACCAAATCCCCCCATTCCCCACATTCCCCGACCCTCCAATCGCAACTTCCTCTTCGGTCCGACGAGGCTGCCCGTGGGAATCCCGATGGATCTACTCTACAATCGACTTGGCGAAGGGGGCTGTGCAAATACACTGCATGTGAATTATTCCAATTCTGCGAGGCTAGAGATCATGAACTGTACGGAGTAGTGTGTACAGAACCCGAGATGCACTTCCGTGGAAAATGCCGAGTATACGCTTTTTCGAATTGGAATTTGGAATTGGGCCGGAGGAGTGAAGTGGGTACGCGTGGATGCGGATGCGCATACGGATGTGGATGTGCGTGGTGAGATGAGATGGGATGAGATGAGATGAGATGAGATGATGCGGGCTGTACTCTGTTAATCGGTACCCCACCTCGATACCTACATACCTAGGTAGTACGACGCCAGACATACGCACCTGGGCACTAAGCAATAGGCACTACGCGAGGAAGGCCCGCGTACGCGTATGAGGAGGGGCCCAGCAGTGAGCAACGAGATATGGGACGCGCAAGCGTGACGAAGCGCGGAGTGTAGAAATGGACCGGTCAGGGGTGAGAAGGACTGGGAGTGGAGTACGGGAGTGGAGGTAGTAGGGATTTATTTGAGCTTCAGAGGTTCATGATTACTGTCTTGGAGCAACTGTAGAGGCGTCATAGCAGCAAGGAGTAGTTTCTTTGGATTCTTAATACTGCGCAGTGGCTTCCTTGGATCGATATCACCCTCATTTCATCGCCCACCGCTACTCAGTTCCCTAACCCTGATCGTCTGACCCAAGAAGTCGACTTCCTTCGTCCTCACCCTGCTGTTCCTCTTCAGCGGGCCGCTTCTTCAGATTCGGCAGCTTGATGGGGAACACTAGAACGTTTACGATGACGAAGACAAAGATGGCGGAGATGAAGGTTAATCTCAGGCTGCGGGCATAGGCATTGATTACTGTAGAAGTTAGTTGCGCCTGCATCACAGACAGAGAGTAAGGAAAAGAGGAGGAAAACTGGTTGACGCCATACCTTGTCCCTGCTGCACGGGTCTCAAGTCATGAATAGCTTTGACGGATTTGCGTACGCGCAATATAACCTTTGCTCCCATTAGCCCCATCCTTCCACAACAACATTCATTCATTTTACAGCGATGAGAATTGAAACTTACCTCCGCTTTATCGCTCCCCTCGACAAACCTCTCCAGATACACCCCCAGCGCATTCTGCAGCACAACACTGCTCGCGCTCACGCCCATCACGACCCCAAGACTCCGCCACAGGGTGAGCGTACTCGTCATCACCGCCTGGTCCTCCTGGCTGCTCGTCGCCAGCACCGCCAGGCTCGTCGCCGGAAACGACAATCCCTGGCCGATACTCGCGGGACCGAGGAAGATGGTGGCCAGCCAGGTAGGTATCGAGTCCCACATGAGGGATAAGCAGATGGCGCCGAGCAGCGTGCTGAGCGAGCCCACGACGATGAGCCACTTCATGCGGCCCGTGGCGGCCATGATGAAGCCGGCCGAGACGCCGCAGATGGTGAGGGCGACGGTGGGCCCCGCGAGACGGAACCCGGAGACGGAAGGGGATTCGAGCTTGACGGCTTGGAAGTACAAGGGGGCGTTGAAGATGATGGTGTTGAAGCCTAGCTGGGCGAAGAAGTTGTGGAAGACGAGGTTGCCGCGGGGAGCGCTGTGGAGCATCCCCAGTGGCATGACGGGTCGTGCGGCGCGGGATTCGACGTAGAGAAGGATGGTGAAGGCGATGACGGCGATGACGAGGGAGGTTATTACTAGGGGGTGCTTCCAGGGGTAGACGTTGCCTCCGAGGTTGAGGCCTAAGATCAAGAACGCCACGGAGCCAGCTAGCAGAATCGAGCCGGCGATGTCGAAGCCTTTCATGGCGTGTCGGATGCCTTTGCCGGCGCGGGCTGCGAGGTTGGGACCCAAGGTGGAAGGAGTGGTGAAGAGCCCGTTCACGAAGAGGAGGAGGATGACGGGGATCTGGATGGCAAACGTCATGCGCCAGCCGATGGTGTCGCAGAGGAAGCCTCCGAAGGCGGCGCCGGCGGCAGAACCTCCGCCGTAGAAGAGGTTGATGTAGGCTTGGTAAGTGCCCCTGACTTCGATGCCGACGAGGTCGTTGGTCATGATGTTGCCTGTGAAGCATAAGTATCGTGGCTGTTTAAGGAGAGAGATAGGAATTACCCATTGCTAACACACCGGCAGCACCAAGGCCACAGAATGCTCTGGCTGCGATGAAGCTGCCGATACTCTGCGCCAGGGCACACCACGCAGTCGTTGCTCCGAGAAATAGTAGGCCAGAGAGGTACAATGGACGCCTGCCGATGGTATCCGATACTCTACCAAAGAGGGGCTGAAAGGACGTCGAAGTAAGTAGAAACGCTGTAGAGAGCCAGGACGCCGAATTGGATGCATGGAAATAGGAGGTGATGACTGGATGGCTCGAAGCCATCAGCGTCGAATCAAACATTGCAATCTTGTAATCGTCAGTGTCCATTCGCAGAGCTGATTTACCAAAAGTTGAACCTACAAAGTAGCCAAGCAATATACCACCATATACAAACCTAAACCTAGGCTTCGTGATGCCTTCTAGAATACCATTCTCCTGAAACCGAGTCGGTTCCTGCCGCTCCTCAATTGTACTCGGGTCCTCATCTGGGGCCAGCCAATGGCTATGTGAATAGCTTCTTCTTTTGGCCAGCACTGGAAACGTGGGAATGTCAAGAGCTCCCTGTCCAAGCTCTCCTATCGCGGTGTCATCCGCGTAGTCGCGGCCGGGAGAGACAGATGCATGCCCATGATGTTCACCTCGCGGTCGGGAGTCGTCGGGGTCAGAGTTGGAGGCAAGTAAAGGGGTGCGCTCAGATGGGTGACTGCCATTATTTGGCTTGGGCGCAACCATGCCTGGTCGACTGTGGAGCAGTCGCCAAAATCCAAGATTTGATGTAATGTAGAGCAAGTGACGTCCATAAGCACGTCAAGGATGGCAGAATTCAGAGGTTCATGCAGTGACAAAGCTCGGAATCGTTTCCGAGAGACTAACCATTTTAAGTTAGAGAAAGCAGTTTGGCCGAGGCGATGAGAGGGGAGCATTTACAAGCATTTACAAGCATTTACACCTCGTCATCTGTATTTCCTACTTATATTCCCGTATTGTACTCTCTGAAAATGAAGGTACCCCTGCGGATAGCCATTCTCGAGTGCGACACTCCCCTGGACGGAACCCGAGCCAAGTATGGCGGCTATGGTGGCGTGTTCAAAGCTCTTCTTTCCCGAGCGGCAGATGCGTTAGAGGACCCAGACATTTCCTCCAAAAATGCATTTGAATTCAGCATCTACGACGTTGTAAACAAGCAGGAATACCCCGACTTGGAGAACATAGATGCTGTTCTCCTTACCGGCTCAAGTCTGTATCATCTTCATAGGCAATATGAGCCAGGCTAACAATGGCAGAACACAACTCATTCGATGACCACCCTTGGATCTTGAAACTGATGGATTTCGTGAAGATGGTACTTCAGCAAGATCGCGTTCGCATGATCGGTGTCTGCTTCGGTCACCAGATCATTGGTCGTGCTTCTGGTGTCAAGGTCGGACGAAGTGATGATGGGTGGGAGATTTCGGTTCTACCAGTGCAATTGACCGAAAAGGGCAAAGAGTTATTCGGACAAGACACTCTGGTAAGTCCTCGTGCTCTGTCTCGTACTAATTCCACTAACTGTCCTGCAGAACATCCACCAAATGCACCGAGACATTGTGTTCGAGTATCCCAAGGAAGTGGAGAAGTTGGGCGCCTCTCCTCGCTGCCTGGTGCAAGGAATGTATGTCAAGGGCAAGTTCATCACTATCCAGGGTCATCCAGAGTTCAACGACGAGATTGTGAGCGAGATCCTGAGGAACAGAAATGCTCAGGGGATTTTCGACGATGTGCAGTACAAGGAGGCTATGGATAGGGTCAAGAATCCTCACGATGGAATCGCGGTTGCAAAGGGATTCCTGCGGTTTTTGCTGGAAGACTGAGCTGGAGTGACAGGTTCAAGATATCACCGCTATCATTATTCTGTATACTGTGTAGTAGATGAATGCAGGAGGTTGCAACCAAGGCGGCTGTGCCCCACTGATTGGTGGGGTGAGGCGTGGGGGTTCCACTTTATTTTGGGACCAAGCCAAGCCCAAAACGGCGCCACCCTAATCGCAACCCGTTCTTGCGCGGCCTTTGAACATCATCGCGCCGCCGCTCTTGTAGACACGCAACCTTCTTCTTCTCGTCGCTCGCTACGATTTTCATGCTATTTTCCCTTCTTCAGGCCGTTTCTTTGAGCCCTGCTCCTTTTGTTGAACTACCCGATCGCTCGCTACTGAATGAATAACCATCTGTGAACTCCCCGCTGTGCCATCTCCGATGGGGAAGTGTACGCAATCATCACTTACTGGATTTCGCGACTTGTATGCTGATAGTTTGGATCCAGGGCGTTATGGTGTGATTCTGGACGCCGGGTCCTCTGTACGAACCTCTCCTGCCTCATCACCGGCGCATCGCTAACATGTTCAAGGGGACTCGTGTCCACATATACCGATGGCTCAAGAGCGACATCGCTCGCAGTAAGGCGAACGAAACCGATCTACAAAGATTACCTCGGATCGAAACGGACAAGAAGTGGACGAAGAAAATCCATCCTGGTATGCGACCGATTGAAGACCATTGCAGCGCAGAGTGCAGGCATTGACTCCCCCAGGTATCTCGACCTTCGGTGATAGTCCTCATGAAGTTGGACCGGACCACCTGGACGAACTCCTCAACCATGCGCTCGAGCATGTGCCTCGCGAGGAGGTCCCGAATACCCCTCTCTTCCTCCTCGCTACCGCAGGCATGCGAATACTGGAACCACCGAAACGGAAAGCAGTCTTGAAAGAAGTGTGCGACTTTGCGCGAAAGGCGACTAAGTTCCAGCTACCTGATTGCGATTTGCATGTGCAAGTCATACCAGGGGAGACTGAGGGGCTTTATGGCTGGATAGCAGCGAACTATTTACTGGGAGGCTTTGACAAGCCGAAAGAGCACGACCATGGAAAGGGCCATCACACATATGGCTTTCTGGACATGGGCGGCGCATCGGCGCAGATAGCTTTTGCCCCGAATGCGACTGAAGCCGCGAAACACGCCAACGACCTGACGCTGTTACGGTTACGGACTGTGGGAGGCACGCCAATGGAATACAAGGTGTTTGTGACGACGTGGCTTGGTTTCGGAGTCAACCAGGCTCGGCAGCGCTATGTCAAGGCTCTGCTACAGTCTAGTCCCACGGCCGAGGAATTGCCCGATCCATGTTTACCTTCCGGCTTGAAAGTGACCACGGACGGGAAACCCCTGGACGACGACGAACCCAGAATCAAGCAGCCCTACCTCATCGGGACCGGAAAATTCACAGAGTGCATGCACCAAACCTACCCGCTCCTCGAGAAGGAGAAGGAATGTCCCGACCAACCCTGTCTCGTCAACGGCCAACACGTGCCCGCCATCGACTTCGCCGTCAACCACTTCGTCGGCGTCTCCGAGTACTGGCACACGACGCACGAAGTCTTCGAAATGGCGCACAAGGACAAGGCCTACGATTTCAAAACGTACCAGCAACGCGTGCAAGACTTCTGCAGCCAGGACTGGGACGACATTGAAGCGCTCGTCGCGAAGAAGCACTGGGGCAAGAAGGTCGATAAACAGACTGCCCAGGAGTTATGCTTCAAAGCGTCCTGGCTCATTAATATGCTGCACGACGGCATCGGCGTCCCGCGCGTCGGCCTCGAAGAAGCGAAGGGAAACACGAACGGTACCAAGCACCTCCTCGATGGCGCGCATGAAAAGGGCTTCCTCGACCCGTTCCAAGCCGTCAATAAAATCGATGACGTCGAAGTCTCCTGGACACTAGGCAAAATGGTGCTGTACGCCTCGAGCGAGATTCCTCCACGCGGCGAGGAAGCGCTCGCCGTGGGATTCGGCTCCAACGTCCCTGGCCCAGGCCTCCCGAGTGACTTCCAGCATCCCGGCGGCGCGTATACACCGTATACAACAAAGGCCGGCGAGGAAGAGAAATGGCACGATACCCTCTTCGCGGAGAATTCGCGGCGCATCCCCGGGTTCCTCATCTTCGTCGTCCTCGTCTTCGTCATCGGCTTCGTCCTCTGCGGCCGCGAACGCAGGTCCTCGGCCGCGCACAAACTCTCGCGTCTGCTAAGCTCAGCTCGGCACCGCCATCATCATCTTCATCGTCAGAGGAGCGGCAAACCAGGCTCTCACCACGCGCGGAAACGCGGCATCGGCCGCTTCGCAATGCTGCCGGGTACGTTGTTCCGAACGCGGGGTTCGCGCACGCCGTCGTACGAGCGCGTCTTGGAAGATGGGACCGCGGTGCGGGATTTCGAACTCGGCGATGTGGGGGACGAGCGGTACTCGGATGGGGAATCGTATTCGGACGATAGCGAGGGGAGTAGAGGGAGTAGTCGCGTGGGCAGGACGAGCGGGTGGGCGACGCCGCAGATGAAAGCGGGGTTACCCGGGAGTGCGGCGCCGGCGGAGCAGTATTCTGATGGGATGTATGGCGGTGGGATCGCGAGTCTTCATGGGTCGAAGGTGAATGTGGTTGCGCAGGGGGGTGGGTTGGGATTGAGTCCGCCGTGTGGTGGTGGTGGTGGTGCGTTTGGGTTTGCGTCTGCTGCGAATGTGAATCTGAATGCGATGGAGAGGGGGGGATTGATGAGTCGGACCGAGAGTCGGGAGAAGATTGCTGTGGGCGTGGGGAGGAGGAGTAGGACGGGGAGTCCGTCGAGGTTGTTGAGGGGGAAGGGGTTGGGGTAGGTTGGAGTAGCGTGGTGCTGCTCTGTGTGTTTGTTTGATTGAGCCTAGGATGGGTTTTTATTGAGGTTTTGGTGGGATAGGTGGTTGGCGTTTGTGCAGGACGATGGCTTCTGCTTGTTTGCTTGCTTGCTTGTTTGTTTTGGGCTGGCTTGAGCGGGTGTCTCTCAGAGGGTTGGGCCGTTCGAATCACGGGTTTGTTTGGGTTGCTTGGGATTTGGGGCCGGGGCATGTCGATATATTATTTGCATTATTTAGCGTTGCGCTTCTTTGCTTTGGTATATATTCGATTGCTGATCGCTTTCAGAATAGTCTCCATGGACAGTGAGGCAGAGCCGTTTCTGATATCGCCCTTGATATACAACAAGCACTCTGAAGAAAAGCAATAGTACAACGTGACTAACAGCAACGCCGACGTGCGTTACAAATGGTATACGATGGCCCTCTCCCTCCCATCCCCATCCCCATCCACGTTGCTCTTCACATGTTAGCCATCCCGCAACCAAATCCACTTACTTACAACCTCGCCGCAACCAAACTCTTCCTCCTCCTCTTCTTCCCCCCCGCCAATTCCCCGACCCCATCCCCATCCCCCTCCCCCTCCCCCCCAAGCACCACCCGCCCACCCTCCCACAAACCCCCCGCACACAAATCCGCCAACCGCAACACCCTCCTCTTCACCGTCCGCCCATCCCTCCGATTCTTCCCCTCGCGCCTACTCGCACTAATCCTCTCCGCAAACGCCCACAACTTGGACCCCTCGGTCACCAACTCCCCGCTCGTTGGACACCGCGCCGGTATCCACTCGTCCGCGAGGCGGATCCGGGCCGGGACTTTTGCGTCCTTGGGAGGCGCCGTCACGATGATGATGCCCTCCTCTTGGAACCGGGACAGCGAGTTCTTCAACGTCTCCTTGTTGACGGCTTCAAAGTAGCTCAGGTCTCCCTGATGGTACAGCGTTTTGCCCAGCAGCTGCGCGCGCTCCGTGAAGGCCTTGTGGTCGAGCCAGGCGTGCGGACGGGTGCCGTCTGGAGCAACAGCGGCGGCGGCGGTGGCGGGATGGGTGAGGGGAGGCGTGAGCATGGCGAGGGAGATGGCGCCGAGCCATGCGGCCTCGATGAAGGGCCAGATGAGGAAGCAGTAGAAATCGTAGTTTTCCCGGCCCGTCTCGCGCTCTTCCTGGCTCAGCGCGATGTACGTTACTTTGCCCGTCGGCTCGTCTCGTGTGACGCTGATGACGTTTTGGCGCTCCAGGTCGGCGATGGTGGTGGCCATGTTGGTTTCCAGGCCTTCGGTGGGGAAGATGAATTCGGTGCGGAAGAGCTGCGAGAGGAATTCGGTTTGGTCGCGCAGAGCGGCGTAGGAGATGCGTTCGTTGTGCGGGCCGCCGCCCAGCTTGACGGTCGTGTAGAGGGCGGCGCAGAGGAGGGATTGGAGGATGAAGAGGTGGATCGTCATGTTGCGGTAGAAGGAGAGCTGGAATCGGTCGACGGCGTAGTATGTATCTTCCGGTAGTCCACGGACGAGGCCAACGAGCCCCGGACCCAGCACCTCCAGAGCCCTCTCGACGACGACGCTGGTGGGTAGGCCGGCGAAATGGGCAACACGTCCGCCTTGGGCTCGTACGCGCTCGCTGAGCCACTCCACTCTTCTGATCAACTCGCTCTTTCCTACGCCTCGGCCCCTGAGCGTCAGGAGAACCGTGCCGACTAGCGCAGTAGGCATGACGACGGAAACCTCGTTGATTTCCGAAAGGACCCTGTATCCCATTGTCCTCAGGATGCGAACGCGCTCGTCCTTCGGTGAGAGTGGCTTCGGTAATTGGCTGAAGCGTTGGCGCTGTTCAGTTATAAATTCACGGAGACTCCACGGCTCGTGGAACCGGACATCAACCCGGCCGAGTTTGAGGGAAAGGACAGAGGATGCAGAAAGAAAATCCATGAGGTTCTCTTTTGGCTTTGGATGGCCCAAGAGTTCGCTGATATAGGAACTGTTGAAATGTTAATCTTGGATAAGCAGAGTAGAGCAGTCTGGGGATCCATACTCCACCTCAATGACTTTATCGTACTGGGTCGACACCGGACAGATGATCGCATCTTCGACATGCCCCGACGCAATGCTATCAACGATGTAGGACAAGATGCCAAACTTGGGAGGAAGCAGCTTGCCCGTTCGACTCCGTCCGCCCTCCACGAAGCACTCCAGATTGTACCCATTCGCCAACAAGGTATCGATGTACGCCTGGACTGTCGTCGTGTATAATTGGTCGCCTCCGAAACTCCGCCGTATCCACATAGCACCCGCATGTTGAAGGAACGAGCCCACGATAGGGAAGTTGAGGTTGTCCCCTGCGACTACAGTGGGAAGCGCAAGGCCGAGTCGGTAGCATATTATCTGGAGACTGACATAGTCGACGTGGGATTTATGGCAGGGGAGGAAGATGATGGACTGTTTCTTCTTGGCCGCTTCCTCTGCTACTTTTCGCAGGCGAAGAACTTCTTCGCTCGAGACGTGGACGCCTAGTACCCGTGTCAGCACTCAATTCATCGATATACTCACCTCCCCTTCCTTCAGCTCATAATTCCACCTTGTATCATAGTGAAATGACCCACCCTGATGATACGCCCTCGTCAACAACTGCGTCGCCAAATAATACGCGCCCCTTATAAACCTCTTACTCTCCATCTTGCAAATCATATTCTCCGTCAACCCCTCCGCCACCTCCATCAGACTCTCCTCAATCCGGCTCCTCCTCACCTCCCTCTCCCTCTTCGCCTCCTCCCCCTCACCCCCCGGCAACAGCCCCTCTTGTACCTCAACCTCCACCCTCCGTCCCGCCAACTCCTTCACCTTCGCTACAAGTTTTGTATTACTTAACACGCGGCTCTTCATCTTCTCCGAGAAGCCCGGGTAGAAGATGGGTTGGCCGACCACGGAGTCGTAACTGCGCCATCCGGTGCCGGACACGTGGAGCGAGACCTCGCGGATGAAGTCGAGCGGGGAGGAGCGGAAGCGCGCCATGCCGGATATGAGGCCTTGCTTGGAGAGCGGTTCATTGTAGCCGGCGGTGTGGAGGTGGACTTGATCGGAGGCGGTGATGCTGAGGTCCGGGGGTTGCGGGGAGGGCGGGCGCTTCTTTGAGGAGGAGGATGAGGGGAGCATGGCGGGTGGTGGTTGGGTGTGGTATGGGGGAGGTGGAGTAGGTGTCGAGGGTGTCGGTGACGTTATGAGTTATATGGTGGTCGTGAGAGGCATGCTCGAGGTTGAGTCCTTGTCGAAGAGGTGGGGTAACAATTAGCAATTATATTAAGCTCAATGACAGCTATAGCAGTTGAGAAGCCGGAGAAAAATGGAGAAATCAGGACAGAAACAAGGTCGCAGGAATGTAGAAGGCAATTGTGAGGGTGGTAAACCCCATCCGAGCTTTGAGAGACCCTGGTCGAGCTCTGGCTTGCAGGAACGACCGAGGCTATCCAGGAATCTGGAAGGGGGTTTGCGAAATGCTTCGCGTCGTGTTCGAAACAATAAATACTTCTTAGAAGTAGCTAATTTTTACCCTGTCGATGAGTTCTTTTAGAAGAGTGTTCTTTTCAGGTTGGACCAATTGAACAATGAGTCAGTCACGTGACCATTATTGAGAACGGTTCACTCCACTCGTATATACTCTACCTAGGTATTGTACAGAACTATGTACAAGTAGATATTTTCGATAAGACAGGTGGGAGGCAGGAAGCGCGCAAGCCTCCGAAGCTAAACCTCAAAACACCTCCCAAAGACTCACCTTCCCATCCCTAGCCCCAGCCACCACCCAATGCTTGTTTTGAATCCGCACCTCTCTCTGTTTTTGCAACCTACTCAGGCCCGACAGTCTCTCATCCGTGCCTCTGAGCACTGCGTTCTCCGCAGCCTTGGCAGTTTCTCCCGAGGTCGCTCTCGAAACATCGCCACCGGGCTGAGCAACATCTCCGCCACTGTCCAATATTTCCGAGAAGCCAGCAGCATACACGCCATCATTGTGCCACTTCAACACGGCCACCTCCTTTAGAGTCTTTGTGCTGTATATCCTGATTCTGCTGTCCCAGCCGCCGGTGACGAGAAGGCGGCCGTCGGAGCGGACGCGCAGGGATTGCTGGCCGGAATGTTTGGTTTGGGTTGTTTGGAAGGGCGGTTGGATGGTGAGCTGTTGGGGAGGTGGTGGTTTGGGATTGACGTTGGGCTGTGGTGCGGCTTTTGCAAGGAGAGATGAGAGGCCGGAAGGTTTGGAGGCTGTTGAGGAGGAAGGGGGTGGGGAGAGGGGCTTTTTGGAAAAGGGACTGAGGGTTGTGGTAGTGGTGGAGGCGACGGGGATTTTTTTGAAGGTTAAAGGTCCTGAAGGGGATGTTGTCGAAGTGGATTGGTCTTCATTCCTGATCTGGTCCGATTTTCCGACGGGTGGTGTGTCTACCTCCGGAGTGTCAATGGTATGGGTACGTTCGGCTTGCAGGCCTGAAAGAGATTCTGCTTGGAAAAGGGACTGCGAGTCCTCATCCTTGGTGGTTGATATTCGTGGATTGTCCTCCGCAGCAGGACCTGCAGATACGTGCTCCGGTCTGGATGGGCCAATTGATGACGACTCTAATTCTGATATCCCCTCTCCTGAAGACGCAGACGCATACCCGATATCAACGGGCAGCTCGGGGATCCGGTGAGCAGCGATGACTGCATCAGCAGAAGACGTGAAGTAAACCTTGGCATCCGGTAGGGCATCTAGCGAGAGGATAGGTTGAGTATGCGGCTGGCTAAGGTAGATGGTCTGCGCAAGCTGCAGCGCTGGATCCGTTGTTGCCTCGGAGCTATATTGGGAACTGGTGCCAAGGAGATGGACTGCGGTGAAGCCGCCCTCGTATCCGGCGATCAACAGGAGCTTGTTTGAAGGCCGATGGTAGGTAAGCTTTACTGCCATGGTCATGCCTGCATTTCGTTAGAGTACCGTTTGATGGCTTCTCTGAAAGTTGGGAGACAATAGGGAAGCGCATGACAGAGTACACAAAGCCGATACCATCTGGAATTGGGACTCAAATGGGAAGACTTACCAGTGTCGGTGGGCTGAACCTGAGGCACCACATACACCAGCTTCTCCTCAGGGAAGCGGTAGACTTCAATCTTCTTGTCGTCTCTCGCTGGTACAGCTACCAGGATAGAATCAGCGACCCCAGCATGCGAAGCAGTCTGCTGCTGGGTAGAGTCACGGTGCTCACGGCACATGGAGAAGGCGCAGAAGTTCAAGGTATTGACCGGAAGAGTGTGCAACAACCATGGCTTCGGACGATGTATGCCTGATCCATCGGCAGGCAGGACTTTGGAAAGGTGTGCTTCGTCGCCATCTCCTAGCTGCCATATCCTCAGGGCGCTATCCCGGCCATGACTAGGCAGGAAGGTTAGCGGACAAGTGTACTGGGAAGCTGGGGTCAAGACGGATGCGGGAATAGGGAGCGGCGGAGACCGAAATCTGGGGATTTATAGCAAAGGATGTAATCGCGTTGAAAGGGGTATTGATAGGAGTATGGGCAAAGGGAAACAGAACGGAGAAGAAGAGCGGCAAGGCGGAACACGAAAATTACAGAATGGATGACAGTATACGCCTCGATGAACTCACTCTACTGAATCTCTACTCACGTTATGATTTTGTCTGTCGACCACTCTTCGGCTCCCAGGATGGTAGCCTCATGGGCTCTCCACACAGCCACAGGTCGTTTGGATTCCAAATTCCAGGACACGACCCAGCCATCAGCATCCCCGGTCAGCAAGCGGCGGTTCTGGCGAATTATCTGGACGCTGTGGATGGCCGCAGAATGACCGCGGAATATGTAGCTGGGCTGGGCAGGCGGGCGTGAAGACGACTGGGTGGTGGTCGCCGCCATTTTGGCACCGGCGCTGACCACAGTATTGCATACAAATGAGATGCAGACGTACTATAGTAGAGCTGGCGGAGAACGAGGTCAATCAAATGTGGGGGCCACGGCGCAGTCAGTTTGGCTGGGGCGAGTGTCCGTAAGACGATAACCGTTGAGCTGGTGGTATGGCGTAGTTGGGGTGGTGCCGCAGCTATGAATAGGGTGGCAGATGAACCACACCTAGCGAGGCTGCCGACTCAACTCTCTGGATGCCAACCCGGGCATTCCCCTAGACATATCGTGAACATGTCCGGACTCTGTGAAGCCGACCCTCTGCTCTGGGTCAGGAACGGGCCCAGTTCATATGGGTTCGCGACAGCAAGACGGTTGTCCGGTAGTGGTGCAGAGAGGTGTCGTCTATTTTGGGGACAGAGATCGATCGATCAGCCGCAAGCCGGACATCGATTATTCCTTGGGCGACCGGGTCGTCTCGTAACCGGGGAGACTATCCTATCCCATCTGCTGGCAAGTTGGCAACCCGGGGCTGCGTCGATGGTTACGGCGCACAAGGCTTTGGCTCTGTCGACATAGATCGTGCAAGACCCGGGGAGGCTGTGCGCTGCACGACAAAAGCAATTGGAAGAGAAAGCAAAGCAGCTCGCCTTCCAAGATTGTAGAAAAAGCTGCTGTCCTTTGCTTTTAATCGCCTTCATCGCACCGTCACGGCCATTGACCTCACTGAAGAGCTGGCTTGCCGAAGGATCCAGAGATCAGATGAAAGTTAGCCGCATTGCCTTGCCTTAGATTTCGTGCATCCATCCTTGCCCCTCCTCCAGGTCAACGCCCCAAAACAACCCACGCCCGTTGAGCTCATAGCCAACATCGCCGCGTGCAGAAGACAAGATCTCGAGCACCGTTTTGTCTATACTACCGTTACAGCCCTAAGAAGTCGCCCTACTTGGGAGTTGTCAGCCGCCCCTCTTGCGACCCGCGCTTTGTAACCTCCGCTACTTCAAGCCTCTCCGCGCTCTCCCTGCAGCCTCCTCCACACCGACCAGCTCGTCCCTCACCATTCTCTCCGCAACCCATCTGAATCCTACGAGGAGCCTATCGAACCTTTTTTGCGCACCAATCGCAAAGCCCGACTCGCGCGAGCGCATCGAGTTTGAACGAGCAGAATCTCGTACCCGACCCGAAGAGAAACTGGCGTCGCCCATTGAGCAGCGCGGACCGCCGCCGTATAGTTACCATCGCGATTATCCATATGGTCAGGACGTCAGCAGCGCGAATTCGCCCGTCACAGCATCCGACGTGACCGCGCGACGCGATCCGGTCGCATCCAGGTCAACGAAGCGGAGGAACGTCCACTCGCCATCGGGGGAGCCCCTTGCAAAAAGACGCAATTCGTCTGGAAGAGCTAGCATACATACGGGACACGGATCAGAGAAGCAATTCGCGACGCAAGAGAGGGCGATGGACAGCAGCGAAGGAACCGTTGACACTCCCGGCTCAACAAACAGGGCAGCCCAGGATAACAAGCCGAAGAGAGTTCGGACGGGCTGCCTGACATGCAGAGAGCGTCATCTCAAGTGCGATGAGGGAAAGCCAATATGCCAAAACTGCCGCAAGTCGAACCGGACTTGCAAGACTGGGCTGCGGTTGAACTTCATCGACATCCAATGCACGCAGCCTTCCATCATGGCGGCTCCCGGGCCTGAATATCAGATCGCCTTTGTCGATGACTCGAGGGACATCGCAAGCGAATATGAAGGTGGCCTAGCAAAGTACGGTCGTGTGGAAGATAACAATGCGCCTGTGGATCGCAACGGGTTGCTCGCACAGATGCCCAACAGCATGGGCCCTCCCCAGTCTACACCACACCCCAACCTACCTCCCATCCAAGGTATTCTCCCACACGCATATCAGGAAGCCGCTCATGACTTAGCGTACGAGCGCCAATCGCACCGCACGCCCTCGCACCACCACAGCCATTCCCACAGTGAATCTCCATACACGGCCGGCGCCTCATCTTACAGCGGGGAGCAGCCCCCGGCCCGGAGCGACGCAAGAGACTTTCTCGACACGCAGGAGGAGGTGCTATTCATGCAAGTGTTTGTGGAAGAGGTGGGGTTGTGGATGGACAGTATGGATCCTATGAAACATGTATGGATGTCGTCGCTTATACCTGCCCCGTCTCGGTTGGAAGTGCTGACAAACGGTCTAGTTCTCGCGTCTTCTTCCCTTCCACGCGCTGAGGGAGCCCATGCTCCTGAATGCTTTCCTGGCCTGCGGTGCGCGGCATCTTGCGCTGGTGAACCCAAAGTACAACGAGGACAAGGCTTTGCACTACTACGACACGGCCACCACCTATCTACTGAGCTCTCTGCAGGACCCAAACCGCAATTCGGTAATATGTGCCACCACCGCCGTCATCCTCAATGTCTACGAGATCATGTGCGAAAGGGCACTGCAACGGATGAACCATATTGCAGGCGCCCGTGCCTTGATCAAAGAATGCGGCTGGAACGCCAGATCCACGGGCATCGGAGCGGCTTGCTTCTGGCTCAACGTCGGCATGGAACTTCTCAGCTGTCTGCACTTCAACTGGCAGGTCGCATGGCATCCCGATGAATGGGGGGTGGACATGGACTTTTCACGCGAGACCGAGCCCGGCCATGAGGAGATATGGACATACCGGATCGTCTATATCGTAGCCAAGATAGCGAATTTCCGTGCCACGGTGCCCCGGAACAGCGAGCAGATGCGTGCCCCTGAAAGATGCAACGAGTGGAAGCACTTGAAAGACCTGGCCGATTCGTGGAACGAACGTGTCCCGCGGACGATGCATCCCATGGCATATCTTTATCCCGGTGAGACGCTCTCAGGCTCCGCATTCCCCGAGGTGTGGCTCATCAAGCGGACTGCTATCGTGGCGAGGCTCTTCTACCACACGGCCATGTGTCTCCTTGCGCAACTCAATCCCCTCCAAAGCCCAAGCGATCCCGAAATGCATGAGTTGCAGCAGCAGCACTCCAGGTTCATCTGTGGGATCGCGGCGCATGTCAAGGATCGGTAAGTGAGCTCAATTAACACAGTGGCAGCGTCCATACTCACTTCCGTCACAGCGGCGTCGCCAGCGTAGCCCTGCGATCCCTCGCCATCGCCGCCGAGTGTCTGGACAATCGCCGCGAGCAGGAAGAAGTGCTGCAGATCTTCGACAAGATCCGGCAAGAGACGGGATGGCGCGTGGGCTTCCTCAATGAGGAGCTGAAGGAGAAATGGGGGTGGAACAATCCGTCGCAGCAGCAACCTCTACACCACCAGCAGCAGGCCCAACACCAACAACAACCGCAACAACATCAACAACCACACCACTCCCGCACTGTCTCTGGCCACATACACAACAACGACACCCTCCCCTATCCACGGCAACATTACTCTCCAGCGCAACAGCAACATCAATCACCACAACCACCTCCTCCCCAGCATCCCCAGCATCACCAACAACTTCATCAACAGCATCAACATCAACCCCAAACCCAACCCCTCCTGCCAACACCCTCCCCCTCCCACCACCAAAGTCCAACTCAACACCATCCAAACCCCACCCAACAACATCACACAAACCACGCCCAACACCAGCATCAGCAGCACCAGCATCAGCAGCACCAGCATCAGCAGCACCACCAGCACCACCCACCCCACCAACCCCAACCCCGCCGCCCTCCCCAAGGCATCCTCAACCCCCTCCTCTCCTCGGCAGACTTCACCATGCCCCAGCACCCTTACCAGCCGCACTACGTCGCGCCCAATAATCCCGTGCCCCACTTTGCGACACAGAATCCCGGTGCGGCTGCGGCTGCGGTTGCGTCCGGGGGAACGGCGCAGGCGCATGTGCATGCGGAGCAGGGGGGTTATTATTAGGGGGGCTTGTGAGGGGATAGGGGAGAAGGGAGGGAAGAAGGAGGGAAGGAAGAGAGGGCAGAGAGGAGCTGGGTAACATATCTTCGTTTCGTGTAGACTACATGTGCTTTGAGTACATCATGGTTTCTGGAGACGGTGGATTGGGATTGGCGCCGTCTTGTTTACGAGCGATGTGGTTCGCGCACGCAGGAGGATGTATTCTACACATCCCCTCCATCTTGAGCGGAACGGCGGAAAACAGGAGATCCAGGGCATCGTCGCAGCAACGTACTGCAGTCAACGAGCATAATACATGAATAACACAGTTGAAAGACGTATATTCGCTTTCCGCTCCCCGTCCCTGTATTCTATTCACCAACGACCAAAATGCCCAACACCGCATACGCATACGCCTACTTCCGTCTAACCTAATTCTACAATCCAACCAGCATCCAGAAATCAGAATCCAAGACCCATATATATTATACTAGCGGAACAATACCATAATCAACATGCACACGAATCCATCAATCATCCCCTTCATCCCCACCCACCATGCGAGTATGAAAACGCCGCTTTTGGAAGAAGAAGAGCAATCATCAAACTGCCCTGCTGTATGACGAGGCCTTGAGCAAATGCTTTCTTTCATGTATGCGTGTCCGTATCGATGCATGCATGCATGCCACGCAGAAAGGACAGAGGAGACGCGGAGAAGCGAAGAAGCGAGGAGAAGAGAGGGGGAAGGAAAGAAGTATGCAAGATATCCCCAGGTTATGCCATGCACAGGTACGCAAGCGGCGGAAAAGGAAAGATAAGACGCCTTCCAAAATATGCAACGCGCGTATGAGAAGGTATTCAAGACGGTGATGGGATGAAAGGGGCGCATGAGGAATTGGCAGAATGTCCCCCCAGTCAGTATTATTTTCCCAAATTCGAAAAGGAGAAACGTCGTATGTCCGGCGCATGGACAGAGGTAGTTCCTCCTGATGAGGCGAAATCCAAACTTCGCAAAACACGGGCAACATAGATGTCGTGAGGGTCCCTTTTCCATCAACGATAGCAAGCGGAATCCGATCCCCACACAATCCCCGAAACGCCCATGGCCCTTGTTCAAAAGTCGACACTCCACCTGAACCGCGCGCTTGATTTCGTATCGTCTCCCCGAACAGCGTTTTCCGGGTAGTCATCCGGATCCCCCACAGCATTGCATCGCCCTGAACGGCTCATCCCAAACCCAGCACCATCCCATATCTCCACCTCATTCAGAGCTCTCGCTTCCTCGCCATCCTCTGGTGGCAGTCGAATACGGGCTTCGGGGAGAGGCGACGACACGAAGCGTGAACCGAGTATCAATCTTACGGGGACGAGTTCCTGCAACACCTTTAACGAGGAGAGATCGGATGAGCTGGGCGCCGCGCCGCGTTTCCTTAGATAAGGAAATTCATCGGAGGACTGCGTCGGCGAAACTGGTTCACGGTTGGTCGTCGGTATGTTTTCGGAGGTCTGGGCGGAAGAGCGTCTGCGTTGGGTGCCTTGCTTGGCTTCGGGGTTGTCGGATTCGCTCGAGATGATGGTCGAGAGCCGTTGCAGGCTCCCTCGGAAGCGAACATCCTTGCTGCTAGGCACTGGAGACGTCGTGGCAGGGCACTGAGCCGGTGATGTACTGATGGGAGAGTCTAGATGCGGTACTAAGCCGTAATCATCTCGTACAGGAATCGAAGTGGAGCGCCTGCCATTCCGCTCTACCATTCTCGGTGTTCGCGGATCACGGGCAACGGTGTCCGCTGACCTCGTGGACGAGCCCTCGGTATTACTTCCATGATCCACTGCAGTATCCCGTCGTTTCCTCCGAAGGTTACCTGCCGACATCTGGCTATTCTGCGGGGCAGTGGATAGCTCCTCAAATGATTGCAGTGCAGGGCCGTTGTAAGAAGGTTGCGATGTGGGAGACGACGCCGCAGTTTCTCCGCGTTCGCGTTTCCGTCGCAAATGTCGCTCGCTGGCTGCCCGTTGCGGACCCAGCGCTACTCGACTGCTGCCCGCGCTTCCAGTGCGACTGGTACTGCGGTTAGGGCGTTCTTTCCCACTCATGATGCTCGCTTTGGGCGGTGGTTGCAGCATCCAGTGCGTATCTGAAGACTGAAGTGACTGTAGATAAGGTAGGTCGACAACAGGGCAAAGGACTTCGTGTTGCTTCGGTGTTGGCTCAGGACCGTATTGAGTCGATGATGACTTGGAAGTGTCTGGCCTGGTGGAGCCGCCGAGCCCAACTGAAGATCCTCGTGGAATTCCTGACTTGGAGGGACTGGGAGGCTTTGCGGTTCCCCAGAGGTCTTCATCTTCCCGTTGATAACGCCTGCGGTTCCAATTCTCGTCGCCGAGCTTGTCGTCGCTGAACTGTCGATCTCGCGGCATTCGGCGGACGTCGAGACTGCTTCCAGACTGAGCATCAATACTGCTGCCGGCTTGGCTGACCAGAGCACTACGAGGGTCTCTCTGACTGCTGTTGGTTGTATTGGATCGCTTTTTGCGTCGTGGTGGAGGTCCCGGACCCAGGGCGATTTCCTCCGCCCAGTAGGGGTTGATGCCCGTGGGAGGAGGGTGCTCATAGACTTGTTCAGCAGAGGTCACTTTGCTGTGCTCCTCATAGACCTTCCTCGCCCTCTTCCGCTTGTTCCGCCGAGCATGCTGTCGGGCTAGTTCTCCGCAAGGTACACAGGAAAGATAGTGGAAGATGGCGGATTGAACACCCCGGAAGAACCAACTCATGCCGTCGCAGCGGCGCGAGCGTAGGCCGATTGTAAAGCGTAGGAGGATGTTGGATAGATGGGGTATTCGCTATGGGGCGCAATCAGAGCGGCGGGCTACAGATATGGCATGGTGAAGAGGGCATTGGGCATACTGCTGGGACTTGTGCCTCCTTCCGAGACGGTTGGGAGAAAGTGCGAGAGAGCTATTCCTGCTCGTTCGACATTGCTCGCGCCAGCGCTGATGAAGGATCATGGCCAACAACGTTGAATCGTCCGAGTGGGGTTAGGATGGCGGAGAAACGGAGTGGAAATGAGATGCGGGCAATGATCCCGGACGATGCGGACAACGATTCCGATCTAGATTAAACGGGAAAAGGTCCCCGATCGCAGAAAAGCTTGTTTGGTCGGTGCTGCCAGTTGGCCCGATTCGCCCGCCAAGCCCATTCCGTGCGCGTGAATGATGGCCCTGGATGCTGAGTCAGCGATCAGAGGCAGGCTTATTAAGCTGGACTTCAATTCGAACACGCACAAGAATACTCCGTACGCAGAACACCATCTCCCCAAATGCATTCCGGATTAGCTCCCAGCTCAACCAAAATATGCCGTAAGTGAAGAGAGTATTTCGTCTCTCCTGCAGATGATGCCTATAGTACATTGTCCCGCTCTACAGTAGTAATACAGTATTCTAGATGTTTTGCCAGCGCTCTATAGATGCGCCAGACATGCACAGTTGCTCCGAACGCCGCTCCCACATGCAACAGCACGATATCCCGGCCGGGTGCGATACAGCATGTACAATGAGATCCCTAAATGTGGAGTTCACGACTAACGTCCTGCGGCCGTGATGCTCCCTTAAATGTCTTGGTTGGATCTGGCTTGGGTCCTTCGTGTGGTTCCCCATCCACGTCTGCCGGGTCGCCGTGGGCTTCCGAGGCCTTCGATGGTTCATCGTTACTGTTGGCCACTTCTACCCTCGCTGTGGTCTCATCTTCTGAACCGTCCTCCTCAATCTCTGGCGTTGGGTATTCATCCACATCGTCCGTGGCCGGGCCCGACTCGAACGCTGCTCTGTCCTTGAGAAGGTCTACCATCGTCTGTGGCAGCTCCCCCTCCAAATCCGCGTCGACAGGGAATGGGGGCAATTCCTCATCAGTCCCTCCACGACCCTCTCTTGCCAGCCTTTCCATCTCCTCCATCGCCTTCTGCCTCTTCCGCTGCAGCTTCTTGAACTTCCAATCCGTAAAGGAGAATTCACTCAAGGCCTTTTCTATTGCGTCTTCTACCAGCTGCTTCGTATGATTGGCCAAGGCCCTTGTTTGGAAGATATGGGGAAACCGGTAACTCAGCCAGAGGTACAGCACAATCATCTTGTGCAGCCGCTCCAGCTCATACAAATACTGCCGACCAGGCGCAGGTGGCTGGTCCAGGACTTCCAGCGGCAGAGGCAGATCCAACAGATCCCCGGACTCGCCGTCCGCAATGCATCGGGCCATAGCAAGAACCAAATTCTCTTCCAACTTATCCTTCAGACTCGCCGGAGCCGCACACAAAACCACACGGTCTGGGACTGTGAGGTTCTGGACGGGGTGGATGGCGTCCGCAATCTTGATCTGGTCCTTCAGCGAGCACAGGTGGAACCGGGGATGCAATTTGCAGATCTCGTGCAGTCGGAGTAGAATGTAGCTGAACGGAGTGCCTGGAGGGAAATAACTCGAGAATCTCTCGATCACAATGGTAGGTGGGAAAATTCCTGCAGTCTCGATGGGTTCGGGCTCCTTGTTCATGCAGCGGTGCAGGTACCGGAAATCATAAGCTTCGAGCGTGGTAGCATAGCCAACAGTCCCACTTGCGGGTCGGAAGCGTCGGCTGTTCTGGTTGCTCTCCACGGCCACCAGCTCGCCGCTGGAATCTGCGGCAGCGCTCGAAGCCGCACATGACTGCTCGCCGTCAGCGACAGCGTCATGGGCCGTCTTGTAGCGTCCCGCTCGACCGGCAATCTGCTTGATCTCGGAGACCGTCAAAGGTACAAGTCGGTTGCCGTTGTTCTTCATCGTGGACTCAAAGATCACACGTTTGATACTCCTAACTCCATATTAGCATGAGCAAAACCCGACAGCATAGACTGAATCATACAAATTCAACCCCATTCCAATGGCATCGCTAGAAACCAAGAAATCGTAGTCGTTATTCGGGTCGTTGAACAACCGGGCCTGTTGAGCCCTGGTTTCCGGCGGCAGGCTGCCGTATACAATGGCGCATTTTCGCCCAGTGGTCTTCTCAATCGTCTTTCGCAAGGCATGTATGCCTAGCACAGAGAAGGACACCACACAGTCGCCTTTCTGAAGGTTCTTGGCGAGACTGCCTTTCAGGCTGTGGTCTGCGCAACGCAGTGGAGTAAGTCGTTCATACTCATGCACCTCGACCTCCTCACCCACCAAGCCGCACAGCCACTTGATGAGGGGAACGGTTCGCGCCTCTCCGCAGAGGTGAATCTCGCTAGCTTGTAGACCAAGAAATGCCTGGGTCCACGCCCACCCTCGCTCCACATGGCTGATCATCTGTATCTCGTCAATGACGGCGACATCCAGGGGCCGATTCAATGGTGCCATTTCCACGGTGCAACTCCACATCTCGGCCTCCTCCCCGTTCTCTGGCGGCCGCTGTTCCTCGCCAGTTACCAACATACATGGCCTCCCTTTTGCGGTCATCCTCGTGTATACCTCATGGGCAAGTAGACGCAGAGGCCCCAGATAGATGCCCGTCTTTGCCTGCTCCAATCGCTTCAAGGCATGATACGTCTTTCCGGAATTCGTGGGCCCAACGTGCAGATGGATTTTGCGCTTGATGGCTCTCGTAGCCGGGTACCATTCGGAAGGGAAGCGCAGGTCGGCCACCTCTTTCTGGTTTTCCAATTCGGCGCGTGTGAATTGCCCACCAAACACTTGGGCGTAGAAAAGGTAATACAACCGCCTCTCTAGGACCCTGGTTCCCCATCGTAGCTCGTGAAGGAGCGACCGCACCTCGGGGGTATCGCGTGTAAGCCACGCTTCCATGTACTTTTGAAACTTGTCCCATTCCTTGTCGAAGGCTTCAGGCGTCAATTCGAGACTCTCGAGGAACTCGGGGCGGCCAATCTCTCGGTGGACCTTTGCCATGGCCTTGGAAACCGCAGACTTATGCCAACCGGAACTTGTCAAGGGATTGAACGTGATGATGGATCCCCGCTCATCGCCTCTTCCCAAGGTGGGTTTCCAGCTCCTGACGTCTGTCGGGCCCCGATGCGCTCTGTCATCTTCTCTCTCTGGGGGGTGTTTGTGTCCGCATGATGCAAGATTCAATCTTTTTGCCTTTACGGGAGACTGCGGGAGTGACCGATACGCTTTCTGAACATGGGGAAGCAGGCGCGGAGGCCGCGGAAGCGCCGCAGAGGCGCATCGAGGACAGAGCGTGGAGCGCCGCAGCGTGGAGGTGGGCATGCCAGGAACCGGTCGCCTCAATGGGACATTGACGACGAAGAGTCTATCCCAGAGGTTATGGAATGCGAAGGGAGGGAGGCGACGACGGAGTTCTGGGAAAAAAAAGTTGAGCGGTCGTTGGAACAAGCACAAAGTTGCACGCCCTCGACAAGGCCCCTTGCCGCCACGCGACAAACCCAAAGTTGAGCACGTCCCGCCCGACGCCTAGTGCTCCAAAACAGCCTCTCCCCACACCCCTCCTCGACACCCCCCACTCCCTAGCTATTGCTACCAAGCCTTGAGCCCAAGAGCTCCTTCACAGCTTCGCCAGACCCTCTCCGCAAAACAAATCAACTTCCCAACCCCCAAGAAGGCGGTTATTGTTTGCTGTCGGGTCGCTGGGCGTCCAGGCTTACCTCCCTCGGTGCCCGTCATGGGCGTCTCAATCATTGAACTGCAGCGCGACCGTATATCTCCCTTTCCATGTGCCGCCCGTGTGTCAGTGCTGACATTGTTCCCCAGTCATTCTCAGCACTATCAAGTCCACTACGCGTGGTGACGTATGACACCCAATTCCTCCCGTTCCGCCCTTCTAATACAACCCGCAGTGGAAGGTCCTGGTAGTAGACGAGGAGAGCCGGAAGCTCATAGACAATGCAGTCAAGGAAGATGACATTCTGAACGAGAATATCACAAGTGCGCATTGTGCCCTCAGACCAAGTCTACGTTGCCCTGACCCACTACGCAGACATTGAACGTATCGAGGACCGCCGGCCGGACCAGAAGGACACAGATGCTGTATACTTTCTCACTCCAAGACCGCACATTGTCGATTGTATCATGGCAGATTTCGAGCGCCAGAAATACAGGGGAGCGTTTCTTCTGTGGACCAGCTGTGAGGGAGTTTCCGAACGTGGTTGACTTCGCGGTGCTGACTCTCGTGCATAGTACCCTCTCGGTCGCTCCAAGAGCGTCTTGAACGGTCGCAAATGGCGCAGAAACTGATACGCATGTTCAGAGTGCTACATCTTGACTACTACCCGCGAGAGTCGCACCTAGTAACGTTCAGAGACCCGTACAGCTTTCCACTTCTATTTCATCCCGACTGTAACGATCTGGTCGCGAAGCATTTGGACGCCATTGCAGAGAAGGTACACCTTTGCTGATTCCCTCTCAATCTCATACACTAACCGCCCCTTCAGATCACAGGAGTCTGCGTGGCGCTTGGCGAATATCCCACTGTACGATACTATAGACCAAAGAATCCAATTCACGAGGCCAGCGTCTTGTGTTCGCACCTGGCGCGTTTCGTTCAGGAAAAGTTGGACATGTATGCCCAGTACAACCGGGAGTTCCCGCCCCAGTCCAACCGGCCGCGTGGGGCACTGTACATCACGGATCGGTCCATGGATCTCTTCGCGCCTTTTCTACATGAGTTTACCTATCAGGCCATGGCACATGATTTGCTGAGCATAAGAGAGGGTGATAAAGTGACATATCGGACGGTCGTCAACGAAGGGGAGCCGGGAGCAGAGGAAAAAGACATGGAGATCAGCGAGAAGGACCGTATCTGGGTAGAGAACCGTCATCGACACATGAAAGATACCATTGACAAACTGATGGGCGACTTTCAAAGATTCATAGCGGAGAATCCGCATTTCACGAAGCAGGACAGCCAGAATGCCGCTGGCATGAACGGACTCAATGCCATCAAGGATATGATCGCAGGATTGCCACAATTTCAGGAGATGAAGGAGGCGTACTCACTGCATCTGACTATGGCCCAGGAATGCATGAATATATTCCAACGGAACAAGCTTCCGGATCTGGCCTCCGTTGAGCAGGTCGGTACAATGTACGAATAACTTTTCGGCCAGAGACTGACTAGTTTTTGTAGTGTCTCGCTACTGGACTCGATGAGGACTTTAAGAAAGCCAAAAACATGGCAGACCAGGTCATACGAACATTAGACGAGGAGGCGATTACTCCATCCGATCGCCTCCGCTTGATAGCGCTTTACGTCCTCTACAAAGACGGCGTCCTCCCTTCCGATTTGGAAAAACTCCTCCTTCACTCCCAACTGCCGACGAGCGACGGCGCAGTAGTGCGGAATCTGGAGCTTCTCGGCGGCCGCATCTCCAAACGCCTAAAAGAAAAACGGGATCCCCCGCCTCCATTATTTGCTCGCAAAACTGCACCCCAAGATAATGCGGACGAATATGCGTTATCAAGGTTCACTCCAGCCGTACTGGAAATGCTCGAAGAGCATGTCCGTGGCACGTTACCGCAGGACACATTCCCATATACCAAACCGCAAGCCGAAGATGCAGGTTCATCAGGCCAAGACAACGTATCCGCAGCCTCTCTGCGCTCCGCCAAACCGACCTGGGCAAAATCTCGACTATCCAGCGTAGAACCTCGACAGCGCGTCATCGTCTTCGTCGCTGGCGGCGCTACATACTCGGAAGCCCGCGCTTGCTACGAAATCTCTCAGAAAACCTCCCGAGAGGTCTTCCTCGTAACATCCCATATGGTCACGCCTAGTCTGTACCTACGACAACTTGGAGATCTAAGCGTCAGTCGCAGAAATCTCCGTCTTCCTGTCGACGCCCCACCGCCTAAAGCTCCAGCACATCTCTTCGAGAGACCCGCACCGCCGAACCCGGTCCCACCAACTGGGTCTGCCAAAGGTGGTGTGGGCCTCCCATCTCGGCCTGGTGGTGGTGCGGGTCCCCCCACTGCAGCGATGGCCTCCATGTCGCTGAATTCGGGGAGGGCGCCGGCGCCACAGCTTGCCCAGAGTGGACCTGGTAGCCATCCGCAGAGCGGAAAGTTGACGAAGGATCATGAGAAGGAGAAGAAAAAGAAGAAGCATCATTTCTTTTCGTCGTCGAAGTCTTAAACATCAAGGGGTTAGGATGAGAGAATGGAAGAGGGTTGTGGATACAACGTGCATTGAGTTGGGTGTTTTGGGGTTGTGCTTTGTAGGATACCATGGGTGGATTTAGCTTATCTATATTGACTGGCTCAAACTGCTTTGTTGCTCCTCTGCCTTATCGTGCGATTTGTCCTGAATTGAAACCCTTCTCATACTACAAGCATGAGCCACGCACTGCCAAGCTGCACCGCCATATTTCTTGACGAGTGGAGTGGGGCCAACCACGTGCATCTTCTAGCAGCAACAATCTCGCCTTCTGTATTATACTTTACTTCACCTCATTGCTAGGAAGATAGGCAGTCGAAATGGTGTACTACTTCACCTCGAACGTCATCACTCCGCCGGGGTTCATTTATATGGGGAAGGATAAGGTTGAGAGTACGTATCCTGTCGTTTTGCTCGTGAGGCGTTCTTAAGACGCTGCATCTGCAGCGAGAAAGAGGTGGGAAGTGGGGAAGATTTAGCTTTCAGCGGGATGTCTCTTTAGTTTTATTCCTTGTTTCATTTTTTTTCCTCCAGTGTCTGGCTTGCTTTTTTTGGTCTGCGGATCATGTCCCCGGCTTTGTCCTCCCTCTCTCTTTTCCGTTACAGCCAAGTCTTTCCCCCAAGACTTATGATTGCATCCCTCACTTTTTCCGGTTTCTCCATCTTATATTGGCGACAATAGCATTGCTGACGATACCCTTCTACTGCAGATGAAGAGCTCATCAAATATGGCCTGGAGGAAGACGTGTGGTTCCACGTGGACAAGCTGTCGTCTGCGCACATCTATCTGCGGTTACCGGAGGGGAAGAACTGGGAGATGATTGATCAGGATTTGTTGATGGATTGTGCGCAGCTGACGAAGGCGAACAGCATTGAGGGTACGTTACCATCTCATTTCACTAATTCAGACGGTTTCAGTGGAAGCACTCGATTATGGGCCAAAGAAAGATGAGCGCAGGGAGATGGAGGCGGTGATAGTCTAGGGATTGAGGTCGGTTGTGTACGCCGATGGGCTAACGCGAATCAGGTAATAAGAAGGATAACATCACAATTGTGTACACCCCCTGGTCGAATTTGAAGAAGGATGGGAGTATGGCGGTGGGACAGGTGGGGTTCAAAGATCAGAGAAAGGTACGGCTCAAGGCTTCTCTTGTGTTGCTTGACAATCCATTCTAAGGGCAGATGTATACTGTGCGCCGCCGGCTAACTATCCCTTAAGGTCAGACGGATACACGTCACACAGCGGGAGAATGCCATCGTCAACCGTCTCAACAAGACCAAGGTTGAGAAGTTTCCTGACCTCGCAATGGAGAAAGAGAATAGACTCAAGGAGCTGAGGAAGAGGGATAGAGCGGCTCAGCAAGCTAGGGTGAGTGCCAAGGTCCCATCCCCTTGAGTTTCGTTTCGTCTCCTGATACGCCTTTTCCTCTCATGTTGCCCTCTCATTCCCCACACTGACTTTTTCCAGCAAAAAGAGGAGGCCCGGATTGCCAAAGAACGCAAGGAGAAGGCGTGGCAGAGGGATCACGCCTATGATGATCTCTTCACGGAAGAGAACATGGCACAGGCAAGCAACCAGGACCGAGATGCAGACTTTTTGGATGACTTCTTTTGATCTTCCTTCTCCCAGACAGCAGCCTTCGGCTGGTATTTACTCCATGCTTCTATGACTTCATGCACAGCGGGGAGGGCAAGGCGAGGTACGGCGTTTGGTCCTGGTTCGATGATCGGGTTCAGATCGACTGGTAATCGGATTGCAATGCAATGAGTATTGCTGGGCTTTCACGTGCGGCCACGTATGATCATGGCCGGCAGGCACATTCCCATGCTCTCGTTCAGCATCCGGATTTGATGATTAAAAGTATCGTAAGCCGTGATGTTGATTTCCGCTTCCTGAAGGGTCACCGGCTTTTTTCCTATCTTCTTATGGATTCCCTCCGCTTCGTGCCACCACACGAATAGCAGATTCTTTACGATCTTGTGCTCCAGCCCATTCTCCACCGTCGCGTATCGAAGAAACTCTAGGGTGTTGTTGATCTTCTGCTGGTCGAAGTCGGCGGCATCGCCTCTGCGGAACGCTAAGCGGAGGCGATTGCGGAGCGTGAATCGCGCTGGCTTCGAGAATTGTATCGCTCGGAGCGACTGTCGTAGAAGGTGCCGATACGCATGCACGACTGCTTGTTGAGACATTGTGGTAGGATTGGATGAGGCTAACGGAGAAAGTATGAGAATCGTGATGATTGGTTGACGAGCTTTTTCGGAGAAAACTATGATCCGCTCCGGCTTGGCTGCATGACTACCCAACGTCTCCCATTCCGCTTCCCTCTTCTCCTTCTTCACCCTTCACTTACAAGCTTCCCCAACGTTCGGGCAGAACGCTGGTGCTGTAAGAACGTGCAAGAGACCTCGATAGGCTTTCATTGCGCACATCTGCCGGGAATACTTGCATGCGCGTTTTGGCAGTCGCAGTTCCGCAACCTCTCCAACTGTTCCGGCCCTGGTTGCTCTCCAGATTACCCTTGAAACCATCCCCGCAGTTTCTTTCCACATCTCGCTGTAGCCAGAAAAGCGGGCGAAGCGGCCCATATATCCATCAACAACATTGTCGGCCTTCCTGGCTGCTCTCTCATCTGGAAAGAGCCGCTCCCACTACTAACCTATTTAACCCCAGCGCAGTCCCCCTGATATTGCTGTTGTTCATCTCGTTTTGTAAGCGGAAGTTAGTGGATTGACTGCGCCATGGTGCGCGTCATTCCAACTCACAAGAGTGCCCATGGCTCGTCCAACCTTGATCGCCCTCGGGCAGCACGCAAGAAGAAACCTTACAAAGTTGTCTTGGAGATGGTGACGCAAGAAAAGAAGAAATTCCACTCCATTGTAGGCGGCGCATTCGTCAGCGAACGTGAGTACCGACTGATACGTTACAGATGGCATACAGCGCGAACGCACCTCCTGGATATACATTTGTTCCACTCGGGGATCGCGAGCTCACGGAGTACTGCAAAGATCAATGTAGAAAACAAAACTTCGTAGCGCATATTGTTTCGGTAAGCGGGAGGTCTGCTCTTCGTCCTCTTCAATCCCTAACGCCACCATTAGGCCAGACCAAAGCCCAATTCAAAGGGGCAAAACCGTCGCGATGGAGATCGGAATATCTTACGCATAGACACTCAGCGCATTGGACATCACTTTCCAGATGAGGTTGTCGACAAAGCCTGCCAGTTTCTTGGCTACGAATGGAGCCATAGAGGCGGGTTTCGAAAGATGCGGACGAATTATGAGACCACAGCATTGGCGCGGAGCCTTCATGACCATGGGGAACGCATGTTTCTCCATGGCCAACCAGCCACGGAAAAGCAGACTAAAGATCAAATCCGGAGCGCCATTCTCGAAGTGTTTCCGAAAATCCCAGAGGCAGATCTGGAGTCAATTGTCAATCATGCTTTTGAAGAGGTAAATGCAAGCATATGAGACCATATGAATCACCACTGAACTTCACAGGGCACCAACAGAGTAGGTAACGCCAAGGAACTCACGTTGGCGCGCAGAGTGCAGCTCGCTGTAGGCGCTTTCATCCGTCACCAGTACACAAACTATGACAAGGACTTGAAGAACGGCGTCAGTTGGGTTGAAGCTCGACAAAAATCGCAACCTATATCCTACGCTAAACTTAAGGAGTGGCGTGGAGAAGGCGATGATCGAGAACTGGAAGAAACCTTCCGCGAGGTGATTGTCCTTGATGATGACGACGACGAAGACAGTGACCTTAGCGACGACACTTCTTTGACCCCGAACGAGCGAGAAGACAGCGTGGAGATAATATCTAGCCGGGCAACAGGTCGTGAACTTGGACCGGACACCTATCCCGATATATCACGAGGGTATGAGAGGATGCCGAGCTCGAACATCCGTGGCCCTGCTACCACATATGCGCCCTCTCCGAACGGCGCCCATATGCTTACAGCACAGGCCCCAGCAACAGACCATAGAGGGGCGTACGAGACTACAAGTCGGTCGACCGCAGCATTGTACGTCTTGGCTAACTATACAAACAATAGTACTCAGCTTAATTGTGTTAGGCGCTCCACATATGAGCCTGAAAGGGTCGTGCGAACGGCTCCACCTACCCGGTACTTCCGCGATAAAGACGGATGTTTGTACAACGTGAGTTTGCAGGATGATAGCAGAGATAGCTGCAAGAAGCACCCTTTTGTGTACGTCGCTAACGTTTGCAGCTTCAACCGATTGAGGATCACGAACCCCGTTCATTGACGACGCGCCACGATATTATGCCCAGCATGGCAACTCCGCGGGATCACGATGGATATGTATCTGCCCCCTCAAGGCTCAGTTCAGTTGACTGGACTCAGGTGGACAGAGCTGTGCCCACCCGCAGACCGTCGGGAGATGACGTTGTGCTTCCGTCCGTTGAACGTGAATCTGGAGTCCTTCGCTCACCCAGGCGTGCAGTTGAGGCGCCGAAGCATCGAAATGAACATCTCAGATCTGACCCCTTGCTGTCGCAACTTGAAGCTCAGCGACCGAGTAGGACTTTTCTCCGTCCTGAGCACGTTGTTGTTGATGCTCGGCCCAGGTTACTACCTGCCGGCGACATGAACTATGTCCCCGCACATCCTGTTGGATACACCGACGAAAGGCCCAGACAGGTTTATGTTGCCATGCCGGCCTCAAATCCTGCGCGCATTAGCCCCATGTATTCTCGCGCTCCGCCTGAGTATACCTATCCGCCCCCTCCGCCTCAGCATAGGATGCCTGAAGGGCGCGTTTTCCCTCAATATGGACATGTTGAGGGCGGGGGTTCTCTGCCACGATATGATTTTTCAGATGATGGCAGGTACACTCGGAGTGGACTAAGGTACTACGACGGTGTCGCGCGGCCTTGAAGCATTGTCCACCTTTCCGGTAACGATTACTTTCTCTTCAGGTTTCTCGATAAGTTCCAGTAAGAGGCGGGCGTATGGTGCCGGGCGGTTCGCGTTTCCCGTTCGATTTCCTTCTGCACTTCGTGGTTCTACTCTCTACGGGTTGCCAGGCCTGCTGCATTGGGCGGTTTATTCAGTTCGGCGTTGCATTTGTTGGGTGCCTTTTGCCAGCAAGGAAAACGGTGCGGCATGTTTCTGCATGGCGTTTTATACCATATGCATTCGGTGCGGGTTGACCTGTCGAAGATGATACCCAATACCCTGTCCATGACATGGATGCGCTTCACGAGGCTTTGGAGGGTGGGAAGTCTCAGTGTAATAGTTTAATGGATGGTACGGTGTACATCAGCAGTGAGAAGAAGCAGTGGTACATTTACTGTTAGGTGATAACCGGGGAGGATTTCAGTCCATATTCAAACGTATACTGGCTGAGTCTTCTACGTTCCCACCGTTCTTCATGGGCAAACCAGCTCCCTTTCCTATCCGCCAACAACCCCACACTTCCGTTCCTTGGCTCTCACGACATGCAGCTCCAAGACGCGTACATCGTATAGATTCCTCTTCTCAGCTTGTTTATAGTCATACATTCGACATCGCCTGTGCACCGCCTCTTCCGTTAGGCCCGCATATTAACGGCCTTGGAACGACATGGGTTAGCTCGACTCCTATTTGCTATATTGAAAGCATAGTAATCGCGCGAAGGGACGTTGAGGTAGAGGGCGTGCTTAGGAACCGTTTTCAATAGCTGGGGGATGTATAAATACGTTGGCCATTCTTTTCCACGTTCTCTAGTTCTTGATTTTTCATTGCCTCCTCCCAATCAACTCGACTCTATCAGAACGGCCAACCACGTCCATCCAAGTTAAGCTCCCCGAACTCAACCCCCCTTCCTCTCGCCCCATCGCCCTTTTCTAACTATTCCCTCCACCCCTCAGCTCTAATAAAATAATAAAACCAAAAAAATGGCCACCTCCCCGCAAAACACCCTCGCCCTCCGCCTCCGCGCCCTCCACCAACCCGGCACCCCGCTCCTCCTAACCAACATCTGGGACGCCATCTCGGCCTCTTCCATCGCCGCCTTACCCACAACGTCTGCCCTAGCCAGCGCCTCCTTCGCCGTCGCCGCCTCCCACGGCCTCGACGACGACGACCTCCCGCTGGACCTCAACCTCGCCAGCATCCGGGCCATCGGCCGCATCGCGCAGAAACACAACATCCCGCTCACCGTCGACTTCCAGGACGGCTACGCCGAACGCCTCGAAGAAGGGGTTCGCGAAGTCATCGCCGCGGGCGCCGTGGGTGTCAATCTTGAGGACTATGGTCGCGAGATCGGGGGGTTGTATGATGTCGATGTTGCGGTTGAGAGGATCAAAAGGGTGATGAGGGTCGCGGCGGAGGAGGGGGTGCCGGATTTCGTGGTCAATGCCAGGAGTGATGTTTTGCTTTATGGGGGGAGTGTGGATGAGGCTATTAAGAGGGGGAAGAGGTATTTGGAGGCTGGGGCGTGGAATGTGTTTGTTTGGGGTGGGGGGAAGAGGGGAGGGATTACGAGGGGGGAGGTGCAGAGGTTGAGTGAGGCGTTTGGGGGGCGGTTGAATGTTTCGCTCAAGAGGAAGGGGGCGGGCGGGTTGAGTGTGAGGGAGTTGGGGGAGATGGGCGTGGCGAGGATTAGTGTGGGCCCGGGGTTGATGGGGAAGGTGGTGGGGAGGGTTGGGGAGGAGGCGGAGAGGATTGCGAGGGGGGAGTATGAGTAGGTGTGTGAGAAGGGATCAAGAGATCGGTCAAGGAAAGATGGCTTTAGGGCAAGGGGGTAGAGTGGCGAGGCTACTAGTAGGTATGCCTTCACGGCTACATTTTTAGGTAGAAACACTATCAGACAACGCCCTCCAGCAGAAACTTGACTCCTAGAATTGCTTTGCAGTTTATATTCACCTGGATTCTATAATGACAAGTAGGCGAACGACGGGTAAAAGAGCGCAACAAATCCTTTTGAAATTGTGTGCAACTTCTTCACCGAGATACAAAGGAGACAAAGGGAAACCATAGGGTGAAAGGGGTATAGGGTACAGAACGCAACTCCCGCAAATGCTTGAACCCACAAACAAGTGATCCTCCTTTGATAATGCATTTCGTGACCTCGGCCGTTTCAGTTGCCCTGTGTAGAAGGACTTTCTCATCTGAAGAATCAAGCATCCGGATCACTCGGTGTGCTAGGTTGTTCTGGCTGAGGCAGCGAATCCCGCAATTCCAGCAGGCGGTTGCGACAGTGGATCACGAAGATTGCAATGGCCAGGGAGTTCCAGACGTCATAGCCCTCTTGACCCAGGTCAAACATGGCGACGGTCCGGAGAAGAGGTACTGTCGCTTGGGAATCGTAGCTGACGAAGGCCATGACGGTGTGGCAGGCAACTACACCATATAGAGTCGGAAGTTCGGGCTCATCATCGAGCTTCTGCGCTTCTTTCCCGTTCTTCAGGCTGCTCCTCTGAATCCTCCTCTCTTCGAAACCCTCGCGCCAGAGTTCTGCACGTTTGTTGAGTTTTCGCAGCATCTTGGCCTCGGCCACGCTGGCGCTGATATGTTTGGGCACGCTGATGATCTCGAACAGGGATGAATCTCTCCAAACCTTGTCAATCTTGCCGTCGCGGAGCGCCCATTTGTTATATTTCAACACTGCAGCCCGAATTTGTTTCTCGGCAGTGCGGATAGGAGCTTTCTGAAGGACTGCATCTCGAACGCGACCACCCAGGCCGAATAGTTCGTCAAGCGCTCGGAAGGCTGGGTCGCGTTAGCTTCAAGTCGTCACGGCAACCCGGGGTCGATACGTACCGTGATATTCGACGTCGGGTGAGCTGGGCTTAACGAACGCTTTATCGATATTCCTCGTAAACAGGTCCGCCGGGAGCATTGGGAAATCCGCGAACCACGTAGCAGGTAAAAGAGGCTCAAACCCACGCATCCCCAGCTTCTGGAAGAGGAAGATCGCATCTTCGGTCCACCCAGCATTGCGTAGCTCTTGACCCTGGCGCTCGCGCCGCTGGCGCTCCAACTCTGCATCTTGCTGTTTGCGCTGTTCCACGTAGTCGGCTTCGTCTAGCACATATGTCTCCTCGTTGGCGTCCCATTCTTCAGCGGGATCCGAATTAAGGGTCTGCGCTATGTTGTCGATCAACGTGTCGCCTTCAAAGTCGGTATATGCACGCTCTAGCGAGGACGGAGGAGAGGGTGAGATCATATCCGGCGAGTGGTAGTTCCTTAGCTCCCTGGGACTCGGCGTCGCGATTTTCCATCGCTGGAACAGCGTATCCGGAGTCATCTCTTTGGCGCTAGAGGGCTCATCGAGCGTGATTTCTGGCATCTGCCTCGTGTGTCGCGGCAGTGGAGGAACTTTGGCCTTGAATTCCTTGTCGCGCTTCTGCTGTGTTTTGCGAGGACTGACATAACTCCAGAAACGGTCTGAAATGTCGCGTATGAATGCCATGGTGGAAGTTGTTGTGGAAGAGGGGGATGTAGAACTTGAGTGCGAAACAAAGACACAAGCCCGCGCCGTTCGCGTCGCGATCAAAGAAAGTAGACTCTAAAAGGGGCTGAGGGAATAATCGCGGGGGGGGCAGGACGACGGTTAAGCTGTTGCTATTGTAAGAAGACAGGTGATATGCTTCGAGGTGAAGAACGCGAAACGCAATATCATATTCACCGGACTCCGAGGAGTGAATGTGAAGGGGAGATATTGGCGGTGAAGTTGAGGCTGGAGGTGGCTGGGGTTTGATGCGCTGTCACATGACTCATCTTATCTGATCCGCATAATGGCGGGATTTACCCTTGTCGAATGGAGAGAACCCCGCCAAAAATTTCAGAGAGTGGGTTGGGCGCGTCCCAGAGCAACTGAGCAGAGCGCAGGTCCGTCTCTCCCAGGTACAAAAGTCTAATCACGACCATATTTCCTGCGATCACAAAAATCACCATGACCGCCAACGATTCTATCACCGCCGATCCGCAAGTTCTCGCCCTCCAAAACATCCTTACTTCCGAACAAGAACCCCTCGCGCGTCGATTCCGCGCTCTCTTCTCCCTCAAGTACCTGGCCTCTCTAAAGCCGCCGACCGAGCAGACCGTACCTGCTATTGAGGCTATTGCTGCAGCCTTTGGATCGCCTTCTGCATTGTTGAAGCATGAGCTCGCATACTGTCTAGGACAGTCTCGACACGATGCCGCCGTCCCACCGCTGAGACGGGTCCTGGAGAATAAGGAGGAGGATGCCATGTGCCGGCACGAAGCTGCAGAAGCCCTCGGAGCTATTGGGGATATGGGGAGTTTGCCTCTGCTGAAACAGTTGAGGGATGATGGCAAGGAGGTGGATGTAGTCCGTGAGACTTGCGACATTGCCGTCGACCGCATCGAGTGGGAGCACGGCGTACAAAGGAAACAAGAACAGCTCAAGCAGAGGTATGAAAGGTAGTACAGTTCACAAGTAAGCCGCTAACATGGGTACAGCGACTTCGCCTCAATAGATCCCGCCCCACCACTACCGCAAGCCTCTCAGGCTTCTTCGATCGAAGACCTGGAGAAGACCCTTCTCGACACATCCCTACCACTATTCCAACGATACCGAGCCATGTTCGCCTTGCGTGATCTCTCCTCACCTCCAGATCTCCCCACAGCTGTTCCCGCCATCAAGGCCCTCTCCCGCGGCCTGAGCGACCCATCCGCACTATTCCGTCATGAGATCGCATTTGTGTTCGGCCAACTGTCGCATCCCGCGTCCATTCCTAGCCTTGTCGAAACGCTGAGTAACACGAAGGAGGCGAGCATGGTTCGACACGAAGCCGCCGAGGCATTGGGGAGCCTTGGAGACGAGGAGGGCGTTGAGGATATCCTTAGGAAATTTCTGGATGACCCCGAGCAAGTAGTTCGGGAGAGCGTCATAGTGGCTCTTGATATGGCTGAGTTTGAGAAGAACGGAGAAACCGAGTATGCCATTGTTCCTGATCGTGAGACAGTGGCAGCATAGAATCGAGGGTTTGTGCAATTGGGTAGACATATGGCGTTATGGCGGGAAAGCGTTTATCAATGATAGATTTCCTCTTCAGTTATTGGCGTTCCATCTGTGGCATTGCTGTCAATGTGGGAATGTCAAATCAAACGAGCAGGATGACTCACTTATTACCACATTCACACACATAAAACACCGTGGTGCCTTCATCTGCGCTTCGCAGTTGCTGCGTATAGAAGCGAACCCGCTCTCGTCCACACTTGTCACAGCGGTGGTCGACGAATGCGTGTGTCTGCATGTCTTCTTCATTGAGCGTCTGGACTTCGGATCGTTTCGCCCGCAGAGAGGAGGGGAACGCCGTGGGCTTGGAACGAGTGACGATGGTCTTGGATGAAGTATCTGCAGGATCCTCTTAGCTTGCCCACAGTTGCTGGATTGTGGTAGTCTCCAACAAACCTTTACAGGAAGCTCCGCACACCTGGCAGGTTAGGATGGCATTTTGCTTGCCGGCACTGCCGTCCAGCAGATTGCCACAGTCGGTGCAGAAAACGAGAGAGCCGATCGCAGCCATTGTTGCGTGCGACGGGGAGTGGTTTAACGAATTGGCGATTTTCAGGAAATGTTTTGGCAAGCCCTGAGCGTGAAAATCAGCCGCACGTACCTACACGTCGGCACGGGAAAGCGCGGGCGGAAGATCGACATGCCAAGCCACTAGTACAAAAACGAAGGCGGTCAGGCGCGACAGTACGGAACTGTGAGAGGGTGAACGCATTCGGCAACCACCACCATCTCGGCTTCTTCTTTTGCTACCTGCCGCACTCTCCAAAACTTCACGGCGGGCTCCGTCTCTCGTACTCTCCGCCATGAACATACGGTCACCGCCTCCGTCCTGACACTCCGTCCGCCCGGCCAAGGATCATAGGACGACTGTTCTGCTTCCATGTGTATCGCAGTCCCGGCGTTGCAACCTCTCACCGTCGACTCTCACCATGTCGGGACCTGAGAATGGCAATTGGCCCTCCGCCAAAAGGGGGCTGCCCTTTCGACCACCGACGGTGGACGAGGCGCTACCCTATTCCCCCTTCACCTCCATCGTCCCATTCTCCTCCGGTGAGTGCTCCTTCACCTACTATTCGCAGTTTCCTTCTCCCCACTGATCACTCTTCTAACGAATTCAGATGTCATACCCTTCCCATCCGCCGAGCCACCAACGCCGCCCTCGACCCTCACCCCAGAACAGCGGAGCACGGCAAAACGATCAGTCCAGATTCTGAATGAGGAGGCACGAGCTTCGCCAGTTTCTCCGCATCTGCAGCATACTCTTCGTAAACTGCAGGGCTTTCTAGACCCGGATGATTTGACTCAATTGTGAGATAGCGCCTCCACGCCAACCAGAGCTTACTAACGTGCCATAGCCGATTCAAATCCACTACATCTCTCTCGCCGTCCTCGTCGAATAGTGAGACCGCCACGCAGCCGAATGCTACCATGTCATTGAAGCCTACTCTCAGTCCATTTGCCAGTATGCTGCTAGAAGGTAGCGAAGTGTCCTTCATCTACCCCGGGCACACGGCGCCAACGCAGCCTAAGCAGGGTCGGGTCTCCAACGGACAACCCACCCCTCCTTCTACTTCGCGGGCGACGTCAAATTCCCAGCCAGTCGGGACTAATGGCATGGTCAAAGTTCACCCCACAAGTGATACCCAGCGATCCTCTGTGCAGCGGAATGGCACATCTGCTCCACTGCTCCGTCCGGGGGCGGCAGTGGTCGTAAAGCCGCTTCCAGGAGCCGTCCGTCCCGAGGAGTATCGCCGCTTTGATGCGCCTGAGCCGAGTCATCCATCTGAGAAAAAGAAACAGCCGGCAGACAACGGAGCTTCGGCTCTAAGTGCCCGGGAGCGTGAGATAGCCGATAGAAATATGGCTGATCTCAGTGCTCTCTTGGAAGAGCTCTCGGAGGCCGGGGATACCGACTGTTTTCAGATCATCGATACGGAAGATGGCGAGCTGACAGTCATCCGCGATGATGCTCTCGCCAAGCTTTCAGACGCAGTGTCCAGAGTCGTTAACCTAGGCTGTTTTTCGTCCGTTCCCATACAACAAGTGCTGTCAATTCAGTCACTTTGCCAACCGTTGATTGCAGCCACCGGCCAACTCTCCTTCGACCTCGAACTGATAGATCCGGAGATCATCGTCGAACGTCTCGCAAGCGCACAGGCAGGGTTGAGGGCGTGCAAGCTGGTACTTCAAACCATGACCGAGGGTTGTGATGACCGCCAGATATGCTCAGAGGATATCATCCAATGCGTCGTCCGTCTGCTCAAACTTGTTTTGAACTCGTGCATCATTCCGGTCACGGAATCTAGGCGGACTGGCACGTTGTCGGCCTTGTTCGCCTTGGCGTCTCAACATCGCAGTGATGTATATCCTCTGCAGCGCCTTTGTGGGAACATACTCAGTCACATTGCCACTCTGATTGGAAAGGTCAAGTTAAGCGAGTCTACATTGAGTCCCATTGAATCACTATCTATTGACATTATCTTCGCCCAAAACAGCGATAAGGAGGCAGACTCGGCGCTGGGACTACAAAAATTTGAACTATTCCGACAGAAGGCGATGGATGTTTTGGCGCAAATCTGCGCGGGCAACCAGGAACAGCGTCTCTCCATCACTGCCGAAATCCTGAACAACTTGGAGCGGTTACCAGATAAGAGGGCCAGCGCCAGACACTTCAAATCGGCCCGTGAACAGCCAATAATGCTTGTCTCCGCTCTCTTCATGCGCATTATCCAGGCGGCTGCCATCAATACCTTTCCAAAAGGAGGAAGCATGTTACCAAACACATCTGAGTCAGACGAAGACGATGGGGATGCCGAAAGTGACTCGGAGTCCGATTACCGGTCAAAGATGAAAAAGCGGGCCAACAAACACGCCAATACCATTCAAATAGCAAAGCAGATAGGTGTAGCCTCTCGACAGGCAGCTGGCCATATCGCGAGCACGCTTGTTGCTCGAGCAGAGAAGGTCTCTAAATCTGGAGACAAACCCTTCCGCAATCTCCTGGACCTTTTTATTGAGGACTTGTGTACTGTTTTGGGGTCACCAGAATGGCCGGCTGCATCACTCTTCCTCGAATCATTGCTCATTCTCATGCTAAATATCATCCGCAACCAGAAGGAGAAGGGCGTCCAAGCTGCGGACATGGCGCTGGCAACCGTAGGCGTCATGGGAGTTGGAATTATCGATTTCACCACTCGCTTGAGGCACCTCAAACGAAGTCTCGACGTCTCTCAGTCTGAAGTGGCCAGCCAGTTGGTTCCTCTGGCCGACGAGGCGCTCAAACGAAGCATAAACTTCAAGGATGTCCTCGCAGTGAACGGCCCGTACCGCATCGTGCTCGAGTCGTTGTCAAGTTATCTAGGATCCCAGAGTTCACGTGCCAATCGCGACGACCAACACCTGCGATCTTTGAGTGGTTACTATGTTACTTCTTGGGCGAATGCGTTCGACGAAGCACTCGGGAAGGAGCAGGCCGAGGCTCCTCGCTCCAGCTTCTTCGTTGACCTCGGGACCCATCTCCAGTCTGTCCTCGCAGACCCCAACTGGTTGGCTAAAGGATGGTAAGCATCGCCCTCCTGCCATTGCCAGCTTGTGCTAATGAGCGACGTAGCAAATTCCACAACGTGACAGACGTGGAGAGCCGATTAGCCGCCGGCATCATTACTTCACAAGAGCGATTTTGCCAGTACCTACAGCCTTTGATCTCATGCTTGCTTCGCAGCACCCAAAACCATCAAGCCAAAGTGAAATCACGTGCCATGAGCTGTTTAACACAGCTGATTGAAAAAGACCCCCAGATTCTTGATGATAAGTCGTTCCCCGCTCTGGCGAGTCTTATAGGGGATAGCTCACCCATGGTTCGTGAGAATGCCCTCACGCTGATATCGAAGTGTTTGGAACAAAATCCGTCGTTGGAGCATCACTGCCTTGCAGGGATTCTTAATCTCATGACCGACCCCGCGGTCGGGCCGAAGAGAAAGGCCATCAAATTGTTGAAGGATATCTTCAAAGGTTCCAGTGCAATAGAAAAGAAAATCAGGATTTCTACGGAGCTCCTCCTTCCGATCGGCGACGACGACAAGACCATTGCTGATTTAACACGGCAGACCCTGGAAGAAATCTGGGTCGAACCGTTGCGATCCTCTGGAAATTCACATGACAATCAATCGAAGTTTGCGCGAGAAAAGCAAGTATCCTTACTAGTAGCCACGGTGCAGAATGTTCAGGCGCGGCCTGCCCATCTCCAAGCATTTGAGACGTTCTTCACGGCACTCCTTTCACCTACGACCAAGAACGCAGCAGACAGCTTCAAGATTTGCAAAGATTTGGTGGCTGATATGGTCGAAGGCGTCATCAGCAGTGATTCCGACACTACAGAGAAAACGCAGCCGAGGTTCCTGCAGACGCTGAGTATCTTTGCAAAAGTAGACCCGCGACTGTTCACTGCGGATCAGGTGCAGCTCCTGAAACTGTACGTGAAGAGCCTCGCCACCACTGAGGATTTGGCTGTCTTTCGTCCGACTGTTACTATTTTTCGCTATGTGTTTCCGGCTCTGTCAACATTGCAGGAAGCTTACCTGGCGGAGGTGCAAGATTCCCTCAATAAAGTCACAGGCAAATTAGCATTGCAAGCTGCACAAGGAAATGCCATGTACAAGCAAACCCTCCTCGACATCGCTCACTGCTCGTGGACCATTTCCCCTCTTGTCAAGGGAGATCCGCCTCGTGTCAAGTCGGGGCTGGAGAAGTTGACGAGCATGATTTGCTCTGTTGTCACCCAATTGGAGCCCCTGAGCACCATTCCGAAGGACAGGATGGAAGCGGCTGAGAAACGCATTCTGTCTTACATGATCCTTTTGGGTACATTTGGCAAAATCTGTGATTTCGACGAACACGTGGAATTATTCAAAGCCAACCTGGCGCGATTGATCCAAATGAGCATTGCAGGCAAGAAGGCTTCGGCGGAACAACTGAGGCGCCTCACCGCATGGAAGGGTCCGTCTGTTGCCGTGCTCCTTTTGGATCTTATTCTTCCTTTCACCAAGCAGAGCTGGGATATAACGATCCGTCAACAGGCCCTCTGCAGTATTGGCGAAATTTGCCAGCAAAAGACGAAACATTTCACTCGCGCCGATATTGAGAAGGCGTTCAAGCTCCCTTTCATCAATGGAGACGACAGGCTTATCGGGGTGGTGCTCACACAGTTTCGAGACTTCTTACACACCGCGGAGCGCCGGTCAGAAAGCGGTGCTGAGATTGCTGTTGGTGAAGGAGCCGTACATGGAGCTGAACGACTGGAAACCTCCTTCTCCGCGAGCGATAACGATCATGCAACGACTCACATTGCACGAACGTTCCTACCCAACATTACAAGTACTGCACTCGGCAAAGCTAGGGATTTGGCAAATACTGCAACTGAGATCCTTGTGAGCATCAGTCGACAGGGACTTCTCCATCCCAAAGAATGCGGTGCTGCTCTTGTCGCCCTTAGCACATCCCTCTTTCCAGAGATTGCCCTCAAAGCATCCGCAGAACACCGGAAAATCCATCTGCAGCATGAGACCATGTTTGAGAAGGAGTACGTTGCGGCTATCACACAGGCGTTCGAGTACCAGAGAGACATTCTCAACAGTCCTCACGGAATGATGGAATCTGGAACCAGTTTCAAGCCGAAGATGCACTTCCTCTTCGATGCTTTGAAACAGGGCTCACGGAAGACGCTGAAGAAGTTCATCACTAATCTGCTTAATCAACTCAATTTTGAGCTGGACAAGCTGAAGATTCCCGACGACACCATACCAGAGGCCGTTCTATTCGCCAGATTTTGTCTTGAGAATCTCGCCTTATTTGACTACGCCAGGCTCGACGAGGTCATACATGTTATTGTGTCCATCGAGAGCATCGTACTCAAACAGACTGGCCCGGCTGTCGCGCTGGCTATTGAGACGGAGTTACCAGAACAACAAACGGAGCAGCACCCTCAACCGGTGTCCGACAGCACTATCCCCGATGGTCCATCACAGGCCTCTGGCAGGCCTTCTGTTACTGCCGCGCGTCTGCGACAAATCACATCTGGCTCTATGATTTTGTCCATGATGTGGGAAACGCGCTTGTTCCTCCTGAAAGTGTTCAATCTACAGGAGAAGTTTACCGCGAACGACCTAAAGAAACCTGCGAACAAGTTCCATTTGATTAACCCAAAGATAATCTGGGACCGTTCTACAGGCTTGATGACGGCCCTTGACACGCCCGAAGCCATGAGAAAGCAATGTCAGGATTTTACTGAAATCATCAACGTGGACAGGGAGCATGCCGTTGCGGACGAAGACGCAGACGGAGGCGAGCAGCTGGCAAAAGCAGCCGCCGGCTACGAGACTCCGGAAGAGATGGACGATGGCGTGTCCGCTGCCCCTTCAAGTGGGAAGGGTCGCAAGAGGAAGAGCAGTGCCGGTCTAGGCGGAAGTACACCCAAGAAGGCGAGAGGCAGGGCAGCCGGAAGTAAAAAGGCAAAAGGGATTTCCAAAACTCCTGACGGGTCGGATTAGCGGCAGGCCGACCAACCGTTCTGGCTTGGGGACACTGTTGGAGAGTGCGCTTGGTGTGGATACTTGACTCCGGCTGGGGATCTCGAAGAATTGCCCACTTCTATCGCGGAGTTTCTCTGTCTTTCTCTCTACCATCTGGAACTTTTCATGGAGGATCTGGCGTTACATGTTTATGGTCGGTGGCCGCATAGAGATACCCATTTCCTTGTCGAAGCATTTCCGGGTGTATCTGATGAACCCATCTTGATCAAATAAACTCATGATCAGTTAGCGCATTAGATACAGGCGTTGAACAAATCGATGAATTTTGCGCTCGCACTATGGTCACTACATGTACTGTCATGCCTGTGCAGAGTGCGGAGGTGTTGTCAGCATGTCGCGGGCAATCAAGACATCCCACTACTTGGTAGGTGTCAAGTAGAATGGAGACATCTGACTCTAGTCCGGATCCCATAGATCGAAACCGCCTACACAACCGAATCTTATGCGATTCCCGCAGAGTCGCGTTTTGGTCGAACAGTCTAGGCCTCTCGGGAAAAGGACATGAAGTCGCCGCTTTACTGCTTGTCTCTTAGCCTTCCGATACCGCCATCCACGGCACCTCGGGTGACTCTCCGATCGCGAAACGCAGTAACAGTGATAAAGTCCAACATTCTCATAATGATATACAGGCAGGCGCTCTGAGTTGAAGGAGACGATGGATGCGCCCGAAGGACCTCGTCGCTTTTCATTTACTGCCAGCCCGCTCATTACACCTCTTGATGTGAACAAGTCAGCGCAGTATGGAACGATTGCTGATGTCTCCGAGCTCGAAGCGATCCTAGGAGAAAACGAAGAATCCCTCTCCACTACCGCCAGCCATGAAGCCAAACTCCTCCTCAAATACTCGGTACCGTTGACCATCACCTATCTACTGCAATACAGCTTCAGCCTCGTCACCATCTTCGTTGTCGGCCACCTAGGAACCGAGGAGCTTGGAGCCGTCTCCTTAGCCACCATGACGGCCAACATCACGGGCTACGCTATATACGAGGGTCTAGCAACCTCTCTTGATACCCTCTGCGCGCAAGCCTACGGCTCCGGCCGCAAAGAACAAGTCGGCCTACACCTCCAGCGAATGATCCTCCTTATGCTCCTCGTCACGCTCCCCATCGGGCTCCTCTGGACCTTCTCGGGCCCCATCCTCGCCGCCCTCGTCCCAGAAACAAAACTCGCCCACATGGCTGGCAACTACCTCCAAGTCCTCCTTTTCAGTTGCCCCGGCTACGCCATCTTTGAAGCCGGAAAACGCTTCGTGCAAGCCCAGGGGCTCTTCAACGCCAGCCTCCTCGTCCTCCTCATCTCCACCCCCTTAAACATGCTCTTCAACTACCTCTTCGTCTTCACCTGGCACTTACACCTCCGCGGCGCAGCCCTCGCAACCGTCCTCTCCAACACCCTCCTCCCCATCCTCCTCCTCCTAATCATCTCCTTCATCTACCCTTCCTCCCTAGAATGCTGGACCGGCGTCTCCCGCTCCGCCCTCCGCAACTGGACTCCCATGCTCGCCCTCTCCCTCCCAGGCATCATCATGGTCGAAGCCGAATGGCTCGCCTTCGACATCCTCACTTTCTCCACCTCGTTCCTGTCCACCGCGCACTTGGCCGCCCAGTCCGTCGTCATGACCACCTGCGTCGTCATGTTCCACGTCCCCTTCTCCGTCTCCGTGGCCGTCAGCACGCGGCTAGGCAATCTCATCGGCGCCGGCGCGCTGCACGCCGCGCGCACCGCGACGAGGACGTACGTCCTGATCTTCGCCGTCATGGGTGTCGTAGACGCCATCGTGATTGCCGCCCTGCGCGACGTGCTTCCCAGCGCCTTCTCGACGGATGCAGACGTCGTCAGGATCGCGTCCGGCACGATGCCCGTGTTGGCCGTTTTCCAGATCTGCGATGCGAGTACCGCGTTGGTGAATGCGGTGTTGCGCGGCCTTGGGGCCCAGAAGATCGGCGGGTGCGTGAATCTGGGCGTGTATTACGGGATCGCGGTGCCGCTGGCGCTGTGGCTTTGTTTTGGGGCGCCGGCGATGGAGTTGAGGGGTTTGTGGGTTGGGTGCGTGGTTGGGAGTGGTTTGATCAGTTTGGTCGAGGGGGGTTGGGCGTGGGGATGTAGATGGGAGGAGGCGGTTGAGAGGGCGAGGGTGAGGGGGAGAGATGGGGAGGGGGAGTGTTGAAAAGGTCTAAATTAAAGCGTGGGTGCTTGATGACGGACTGAGAAATTGGACGAACGATCGAATTGACGGAGTCTGTCTTGAACTGAACTTTTGCTTGGGTATCTGAAACAACATCCCGAGTGCCTTCGTCGGCGCAGATTAGCTGAAACATGTACGGAATATATACACACCTCATCCCAGATTAAACTCATCCGCCATACCCGCAGACCGCATAAACTTCTCTCTCGCCCTAATCGCTTTTCGCATCTTGGCCGCCTCCTCACTGGGATCCACCTCCGGCACCTCCGCCTTGCCCTCCCCATTTGTCTTCTTCTGTCCACCTCTCGCCTTCGCAGCCCCCTTCCAACTCTCCCTCCCAGCTCCCGTCCTCAAACCAGGAACCTTCATCCCACTCGGCCTCTCCCTCAGCGCGAACGCCTTCGCCAAGTGCCCCAAATGCAACTGCTTGATATCAAAGTACCCCCTCTCAGCCGCTACATGCGTCGCGTAAGCCCTGACATGGCTCTGATACGCGCGTCTGGCGCTCTCCAGCCTCGCCGGCGAAGCGAGCGTCCACCTCTCCACCTGCAACTGCAGATCCGTAGCCTTGTCCATGTAGGCAGTCTTGTCGTTGGCCACGCCCGAGGTGACGAGCCCCTTCCTCAGAATCTCGTCGGCGTCCTGCCGCGTTATGTGCACGGCCGACTCGCCGTCCTTGCGGTCGCTCTTCAGAATCTCGACGTACCCCTCTTCGCAGCCTGGCATGAGGAAGATGCATGCGCGGCCGTCGCGGCCCGCACGCGCGGTACGTCCTATGCGGTGGAGATGATCTTCACGAGCGAATGCTGGATCGAATTCAACGACGAGGTCTACGTTGGGAAGATCAAGACCACGGGACGCGACGTCTGTGGCGAAGAGAACGCTGGGTTCCTTGTTCCTGGTGAAGTGCGCCAAGGTGGATGTGCGGAGAGATTGGGGTAGAGATCCGTGAAGGCGGTAGGCGGTCACTGAGTGTGTTTTGCGAGACAGGACGGGGGACGTGGCGTGAGTGACTGTGAGTTTAGTGGGGTCGGCTTGAAGAGCGGCTTTGGCCTCTTTGGCTTTTTTCTTCGGAGAACCCTCTTGCGTTTCCTCACTTTTAGATTCGGACTTCTCCTCGGATTCCTCGAGCTGGTTGGTGAAGATGTCGAAGTGGAAGTCGACCGAGTCAGCGCAGGAGATGAAAACGATGGCTTTCATGACGGAACCTTTCCGTGCAAAGGCGCGTTTGAGGAAGCTGATCAGTGATACCAGTCGCAGCTTGGGAGCTACCACAGCAAATGACTGCTTAAGCTGCGCCGGTGCGTGGAACACCTGGTCCTCATTATCCCCGGCCTTCTCCCCACCGCGCTCTTGAGGATCGCTCTGGATGTGCACTGCATCCTTCAAGCTGATCTGGCCAAGTCGCTCAACATCCATCTTCATGGTAGCCGAACAGAGAATCGTCGTCCGGCGTTCCGGGAGTCCCGGTATCTGTGATCTTGCGTCTTTCCTCGCCCGCATACGCAGGTTCAGGTTGCTGACAATCTTCTGAATCTCTTCCTCGAATCCCAGCTCCATTAATCGATCCCCCTCGTCTAGAACCAGCCACCGCACATTGCTCACATCGAGAGCCTGCGTATGTTCCAAATGATCTGCCAGTCGACCGGGCGTGGCGACCAAGATGTTCAGACCTTTTCGTAGCCTCGCCTTCTCCGATTTCTTCTTCTCTCCACCGATCACAGTGCCGGCCACTAACCAGTGAGCACACCGTAACAGGTTCTCCAGGACTATTGCGATCTGTTTGCTGAGTTCGCGAGTGGGCGCTAGTATTATGGCGAATAGACCGGAATTCCTCTGCACTGCCTCGTCGACTTTCCGCTTCTTCATATTCGCGGATAAATCCATCAACTTCTGTACGATGGGTAACAGGTAAGCTAACGTCTTGCCTGAGCCCGTCTCTGCTTGTATGAATGCGTCCGAATCTTCCTTGAGCAATTGTGATACAGCGGCTTTCTGGATTGCCGTAGGCGCTTTCATGTCCATCTTGTTCAACAGATGTGTCGCTAGCGTGGGCGATATGCCGAGGGAAGTGAACGTATCAAGTTCGCTGTTGAGGGGTGCATTCGAAGGTTCGACGGGAGCATCGTTCGCCGGGTCTTCTATCGGCAAGGACTGAGTGGTAGACGCGGGATTGTACGAGAACAGCGAGGAGATAATCTGCCTGTTACCGCCTTTTGGTTTCTCGCCTGGCTTCTTAGTGACCTCTGCGTTCGTGTGAGGTCTGAAATTCCCATTTTCCTCGGGCTTCCCAGATGTTGGCCTGAAGTCACCACTATGCCTCGCTCTTTTGGTCTGTCTTTCAAGATCGGGACTCCCCGAGACCCGCCGCGCCCTTTCTCCTAGTTCGGTATCATTCGCATTCGTCGAAGACTTCGATCTCACTGCTGCCTCTCCGTTCAGGCGTCCGCTCGCTTTCGCATGCCAGTTCGCTGCCGCTTTCTTCGCTGTTAACCTGTCTTTCCATGTTCCTCCCTTGAACTTCGGTTTGTTCAGAATGCCGCTGTCCGGAATCGAGAAATTGAGGAGCATGCCATCTTCGGCCATTTTTAATTTCGAAGAGAATTCAACGAGGACGGCAAGACTGCGCACCTCCGCTCAACACTGGAACTTTGCCAGAAATTATCCTTGCTAGCTTCGAGAGGACGCTGAGTAAGAAGTGTGGCTGGGGAGCCCCGCAACTCGTGGCGGCGCGGATCTGCGGATCTCGTCCGAGTCCGTGCTCAAGGACAACCTCGGCACGTGACTTGCACTGACATTACCTTTTCTGAATGACAATTGCATGAACATGACTGAGGTGGTATTTGCATGGTTGCTGTCCCGGCCCTCGGCAGCTTCATAATCCCTTCGGCCCTTGAAAGAGGACCTTGAGCAGCCATGGGAGGGTCTTTACGCTATCCTTCCGACCTTCTAAAGCGTCTCTGTCAATCAACAGCTCGTTCACCGACGGGCTGTCTCCGAAGAAGCAATCATCGGGTTGGACCTATCATCCCTAAACGCCAGTTCACTGTTTCCTCTACGTTAAAAACCGAGGTCTTCCACGATGTTGCCGCTCTACGGAAATACCGAAAAAACCTTCTATTCAACAACCGCACAGTTGGCCTAGTCCCCACGATGGGTGCACTGCACGAGGGGCATTTATCGTTAATCCGCAAAGCTGCTGCTGAGAATACGGATGTCTTTGTGTCTATATATGTCAATCCTACCCAGTTCGGTGTCAATGAGGATTTGGACTCCTATCCCAAAACATGGGAGGCTGATATGCGACTCTTGGAAACCCTGGATAAAGAGCTAGCTGCCTCTGGGGCTGGAAGACTGTCTGTCGTCTTTGCGCCGAGTACGAAGACCATGTATCCCACGTTGCCTCCGGACAGCAATATTCCCGGCAAAGGATCGTTCGTTGAAATGCGCCCTTTGGGCCAGCTTCTGGAAGGAAAGTCAAGACCTGTCTTCTTCAGGGGAGTCGCCACTGTTTGTATGAAGCTGTTCAATATCTGCACACCGGACCGGGTTTATTTCGGACAGAAAGATATTCAACAGACTGTTGTTATCAAGAACCTTGTAAAAGACTTTCATTTGGATATGGATGTCAGGATCGGCGCAACGCAGCGGGAAAGCGATGGCCTTGCTCTGTCCTCACGAAACGTGTATCTCGGTGCTCGACGCCGGTCGGTGGGCATTGTGCTCAACCAGGCTCTGAGAAAAGCGGAGGCACACTTCAAAGAGGGGAAGAGGAAGCGCGACGATATCCTGTGGGCCGCTCATGACCACGCGAATAGTGTGAAACTTGCACAGGAAGAGCTGCCAGCAAACCAGAGAGCCTTATTCGAGGTGGATTATATCAGTTTAGCGGACCCAGAGACCATGGAAGAGATCGCCGAGGTGGACGAGACGAAAGGCGCCATTCTGAGTGGAGCTGTGAAGATGTTGCCTGTCGAGGAACCCCAGGAGGGTGAAAACCTGGGGGTTGGTGGTGGCCAGATTCCCGTCCGGCTGATCGATAATATCGTGATTGACCCCGTCCAGAAGCAGAGCTCGTCATGAAATCTGCAGTATATGAAAGATATAAATGCAATCGATGCTTGGTCGCCACCCCTGTCACCCTTCTCTGTAGAGAACCCCGGTGTGAGCAAGCGCCATTAACGTCTGCGATTTGAGTGCAAACTACTTCTTGAGGTTAATATTAATCATAATGATTGTAGAGGTTGCCGTGCTGCATAGAATGAAGACAGTTCTCTGTCTAACCCTAACGTTGCACTACTTTGAATTGGATCAGCCTCTATATCATATTCCGATCGACTGCATTACATCTTTCGTAACTCTACTGTCTAATACTGCATATACCGTTTCTATACAACAGGGGTAGCTATTCTGGCGCGTTGGATCTATGCGCACGGACTCAACATTTGGAGCACACGTCCTGTCGGCGGGCGGGGCTAGCACACATCAACCTCTCCACACCATCATGCTCTAGATCTATTAGCCCTAGATGCTACAGACGTACCTGGATATATGGTCTATAAGCTTACGCCAGGAGGGTGTGTATTTGGCGTTATAATATGCTGGCCCAATCCAGAGCACCGGCAATTCCTCCTTCTCACGACCACGACTCAGATAGCTCGAATGGCCACTATTCGCGCCCTGCATCCCTAGATGCTCGATCCAATGTGTCTCTATCGTTATCCGAAGGCGAAAATGCCTACGAATTGCAACCTCTCTCATCAGAAAACTCTAAGAGGCATGGTGGCGCAGTCGAAGATGATGAGGAACCTGGCAGCGCAATGCTGAAACCACGAAGGCTGTCCCTGAGCTCGATACAAAGCTATGAACTTTACACACCGGATGAAGACCGCTCTGTGCGGAGAAAACTGGATAGAAGATTGGTTGGCTTCATGGCTCTGCTGTATATGCTGAGCTTCCTGGATAGATCCAGTGAGCAACCCTTGTTTTGGATAGGAGCAGAACGACATTTGGGCACACGTCGGGCTATGCTAGGAAATGTAGCTGATCTGATATTGCAGACATTGGCAATGCGCGTATAGCAGGCCTCAGTGAGGATCTCAACCTCAGCTCCAAGCAGTTTGGATGGCTGCTCTGGGCCTTCTACATCACCTACATCATCTTCGAATGGATGACTCTCATGCAAGTACTCCGCTCATTTCGAACAATATGCCCCTTGAAGCCACCTACGGAATCCAGGACCGTGCTGACAGGCTGTGTGTAGGTATCGACTTGTTCCAGCTCACATATACATTTCACTTTGTATCCTGTCTTGGGGGATCATTGCCTCTGGGCAAGCGATAGCGACGTCATTCCCCGTTCTATTAATTCTTCGGGCGCTTCTAGGAATAGGCGAAGCAGCTTTTGGGCCTGGTGTCCCATTCTATCTTTCCTTTTTCTTCAGGCGAAATGAGCTGGCTTTGAGAACGGGACTTTTTATCTCTGCTAGCCCTCTGTCTGCGTCTTTTGCTGGTGCTTTGGCATGGCTAATCACCACACTTGGAGAAGAAGGGCCTATCAGACCATGGAGGCTACTCTTCTTGCTCGAGGGGTTCCCGAGTGTCATTGTGGCTGTCTGGGCTTGGAGCTTCGTGCCTGACGGACCTGGGACAGCGAGATGGTTGACGACAAGGGAAAAAGAAGTAGCAGTCCTGAGGCTTAGGAAAGAGCGCGAAGAATCAGAGGAGCAGTCTGAACGAGAGAAATTCAGACGTACGTCTGAGACACCCAGGGGTGTGAATTTCAGTGAGGTCCTTCAGACCCTCAAGGACCCGAAGTCTTACATCACTGCAGTAAGTGACATGGTTGACTATCTTTCACGTCACTCACAGAAAGTCAGTTTATGTTCTTCAGTTGCAACGTGGCATTCAGTTCCATGCCAGTCTTTATGCCCACGATCATCCGGGAGATGGGATACTCCTCTATACACGCCCAGGCCCTCTCGGCGCCTCCTTACCTTTTCGCGTTCGCCGTAGTCATCTCAACAGCATATCTCTCCGACCGACACCGCTCGCGCTCCATGCCGTTAATCTTCCATTCTTTGCTAGCGTGTATGGGTTACTCCATCCTCACCATTACCGGGTACTACAAAATGCCCGACACTACCATCCGCTACATCGCACTGTATTTTGCGACAGCCGGCTTCTTCTCCGCCATCACCATCATCATTACCTGGACGATTAACAACCAAGAAAGTGATAGTAAGAAGGGGACAGGTATGGCCATTCTCAACGTTATCGGTCAAACTGGACCACTTGTAGGGACCAGCATCTTTCCGAGAGAAGACGGCCCTTGGTATTTCAAGGGTATGGCTATATGCGCAGCATTTATGCTTGTTGTTTGCATCTTGACCGTGATATTGAGGCTGGTGCTTCAAAAGCAAAATCAAAATAAGAGGGAAGAAAGAAGTGCCGTGTATGCTGGTGTGCCGCTCGAGGAAGGCGGTTTGACGATGGGTGAGCGGAAACCTTTTGAGTTTATTTTATGATTTGGACACTTTTATACCATTTTATCACAGTTCAACGCTATATGCTTTTTCGTCTGCAGTTCCAAGAATGCAAAGCCGTGAAGAATACACTCGTCACGTGGAGGGAGCCTTTTCTTGGACTTGTTAGTCAGCAAACCTTGTTGACGTCCGCCAAGGATCCTTGCATGTTGACCGACACTTACCAAACACACTTGAAGTTCCACTGAGTGTCTTCGAATCGGCGTCCGTAAATGTTCCACGCTGGCGATGGTTGGAAGACGTGGCTGGATCTATACACGAATCCCGCTAATTGATTGAGTTGACGGTGTAACCTTCTAATATCACGGCCAAGTCATCATCGCAAACGATTACTAGTTCTGCCTAGTTGTACCAATATGGACGCTCCAAGGTCCGACTCCCAGAGCCGGGAGCGAACGGACTCTATAGCGGCATCTATAACGGTCACAGAGTCCAGCTTTCCTGACAGAGGTAGTGAGAGCACAGTGGATTCGCCACTGACCTCTGCGGCGGACCCAGGCGAGCTGCCTTCAAGTGACTTCAAGCCGGAGGCAGACCTGGAGAAAGCGCCTGGTGTGCAACGTGGTGCCACGGAGCCTACCAAATTTGGCGGAGAGGAGGAGGACCCAGCTGTCCTGGTTTCTTATGCAAGGTCCGGAAGCCCATCCGCGATGCAGAGGAGCACTGTGGAGACTGTGCATAAGGGCGGGGAGGAGGTGATCAACAGGATGCACAAGTTCTCGCTCTATGAAACGAGCACGCGGTTTTACCTTGTTGGCGCGGACATCATGGACAAGCACTATCGGGTTCTGAAAATTGATCGCACCTCGCCACCTGGGCATCTCAATATCTTCGAGGACGATATCATTTACAGTAAACGGGAAATGAATCAGCTTTTGAACGCTATTGATGACGGCAACAAGGGAACCGGAGGTATGAAACTTAAATGTAGTGCATGGGGGGTCCTAGGCTTCATACGCTTCACAGAGGCATACTACATGCTGCTCGTCACCAAAAGGGCACAAGTAGCAATGATTGGCGGCCACTACGTCTATCAAGTAGACGGGACTGAGCTGATACCTCTTACCACTGGATCGACATCGCGCTTCCAGAAAGACAGAAACCCAGAGGAGGCTCGTTTCTTGAGCATCCTGAACAATCTGGATCTGAATCGGTCATTCTACTTCAGCTATTCCTACAATATAACCCGCAGCCTTCAACAAAATATGATCCACGAGCGAAAGGCGCTCAACGAGGGACGCGTCAAGCCCGACCCGGATTTTCAGGATATGTTTGTCTGGAACCACTACCTTCTGGATCCTGCTCGAGACGCCCTCAAGAATGTGTACGATTGGTGTCATCCAATAATACACGGCTATATTGATCAGTCATCCCTCGATATCTATGGCCGCAGGGTTTACATCACGATCATCGCACGACGATCTCGATTCTTCGCTGGAGCACGGTTCCTCAAGCGGGGAACCAATGATTTGGGCTACGTTGCCAACGATGTCGAGACGGAACAGATCGTGTCGGATGTTTTGAATACGTCCTTCCACGCGCCTGGCCCCCGGTTGTACACAAGCCCTAATTATACATCCTATGTCCAACACCGTGGAAGTATCCCCTTGTATTGGACCCAGGATAATACCGGTGTGACACCCAAGCCGGATATTGACCTCAACCTTGTCGATCCGTTTTACACTCCTGCGGCCCTTCACTTTGACAATCTATTCCAGAGATATGGATCTCCGGTATACGTTTTGAACCTCGTCAAAGCTCGGGAACGCATCCCACGAGAGTCGAAATTGCTACAAGAGTATAAAACCGCAATTGACTATCTCAATCAGTCGCTTCCGCAGAATCATAAGATTATATATGAGGCTTTCGACATGTCAAGAGCTTCCAAAACTCGCGGTCAGGATGTGATAGGCACACTGGAACAAATCGCCGAGAAAGTCATCCGAGTTACCGGCTTCTTCCATAACGGTGAGACAAACGTCGATACTCCTCGCGTGCAGAATGGTGTCGCGAGAACCAACTGTATCGATTGTCTTGATAGGACCAATGCCGCGCAGTTTGTGATAGGAAAGCGGGCACTGGGTCGCCAGCTCCATGCGCTGGGGGTCATTTCGGGGAAGACAGTGGAGTTTGATACTGACTGCGTTGAGATCTTCACGCGCATGTTCCACGACCATGGTGACCAGATCGCGATCCAGTATGGAGGTTCTCACTTGGTCAATACCATGGCTACATACCGAAAACTCAATCACTGGCAGAATAGCTCAAGGGATATGATGGAGAGCTTCAAGAGATATTATCACAACTCTTTCCTCGATTCGCAGCGGCAAGAGGCATACAACTTATTCCTAGGAAACTACATCTTCACGCAAGGGCAGCCGATGCTGTGGGATCTCCAGACGGACTATTACCTTCATCATGAAGATCCGCGCACGTGGCTCAGCAAGATCCGACGCAACTATATCAGCTGGTTCACTGCGGAGCACCTTGAAAAGCGAGTCCTTCCTCCGCTCACCGGCGAATGGTCCCAGAAAAAGCTTGACCATGGAAGTGTAGCCCGGCATGATGACTACTGGCTCGAATACTACCGTCCTCTCGCCTTATCCTCCTTTCTCAAGGTTTTTGCGTACCGTTTGAACGACAAGTCCGGCCCTCAGCGGCCGGATAAAACCATCCCACTGCATCCGGAAGATTTCTCTCCCTTCGTCGTGCGCAGGAATCGAAATGACCATCACTCGCCCAAGAAGATACGAAAGGGAGTCACCATCGTCGACCCGTCCAGCGAAACCGACTCGGGCCCCAACACCGCCGCACCCCATCTCCCTCCCACATCCACCGATTACGACTCTCCAACGACGCATTCCATCCTCCGCGAGTCGCACTTTGAAACCGAACTTCCGCTTTCCGCACCAACGCCACGGCCTGCCTATCCTTCCCTCACAACGTCCTCGTCTACTGGCTTTGGCTCCGGCGCACCAAGGAATTTTGTCCCGGCGGACAAGGCGCTCATGAATCAGTGGACGCTCACGCAATTCTACGAGAACAGCCTCAATCCCTCCGTCTCACTGGGCGAACAGGACGAATACAGGCGGTACATTGAGCATCCGCTAAATCTGCCCTTGGTGGTAAGCAGTGAGACGGCGTCCGCCGACGACCCCAGCGCGCTTGAATACTACGAGTATCTGAACATGGGCGAGGAGCAGTGCGATGGACTAGGTTCAGGTCCCGCGCATGTGGAAAAGGAGCCCGCCATACAGCCATTCGACGGACCCAACAGAAACGAAGCAGACATGAGCTCCAGGCGCGCCTCAGTAGCAAGTATCCCCTTCTCGCTCATGTCGGTCAACGCCACGCCCTTTGCGCACCCTGCCGAACCGTCCTTCCCCCACGGCCACTCCCACCAGCACTTCCCGCATTCGGCCTCCATCTCCTTCTCTGAGCCCTTTCCGCATCCCAACCCCAATACGCATGCACATGCACATTCACTTGCCTCGCGCCCCACTACCTCCGCCAGCGGTAGACCCAGACTCCAAGAGAAGGAAAAGTTCACCGTTCCCCCCGAAGATATCGAGGAGTTTGAAACGTACCTCCGCGTCGAGGAGAATCCGCTCGATGTGCGCGACGAGGATCGGCAGAAGAAGCGGTATAAGGCGTATCGGCAGTGGTTGAGGGGGAAGAGCTTCTTCAAGCAGAGTAAGGTGGATCCGGAGTGGAGGGCGCAGTTGGTGGGGCGGTAGGGAGTTGTGCTCTCGTTTCTTCTTTTTTCGGTGTTCGCCGTTAGGTTTCCCGTTGAGATGTTTGGGTATGCGTAGGTGGATGGTTAGAATAGATACCAAGCATCTGATGGCCTGCACTTATAGTTGTCCTCGTCTGTTACAATGTGATCCAGATATTTGACATACCTGATTTCAGTTGCGTCGTAAACGGATTGATTGTTCCTGCCTCCAATAAGTGTGTAGACCAAAATGAAGACAGAAGATTCAATGGATCGATTATCACGCATAGCAATCGTATTCCCCACCTATGCAGTTTATACAAATACCACATCGTACCCCCGATAGACACTGAGGCAGGGAGTCAAGGTATAAACATCACATCCGCTCTCACACATCCCAAAGCCATGCCGCTGAAAGCGAAAATGAAAACACCCGGCACTCCCGTCCAAACCCTCATTACCGCCAGCCCCATCTACTTCTTCCCAGCCCAGACCCGCATATACACGCATACAGCCCTCTCTGTCTTCTTCCCTCACGGCACATACAACCGCGAATACGCCACCACATTGGCGCGGCAGCACACACACGTGGTATAATTCTTGGCGGCCAGGCCGACCCTACACTCATCGCAGAGACTCAGGCACCCACATGGCCAGACAAGAATGGTGCGCGGCGCGAGCTGGCAAACGACGCACTGCGGGCCCTCGGAGCCCATGCCTTCGGCGCCGGAATCCCATGTGCTCGAACCCGCGCCGCCGTCAGCCCTGTTGGATCCAGCGACGTGCCGCCGATCGAGGATGAATTGCTCAAGGAGCTTTTCTTCGTCTTCGTCGCTCATGTGCGCGTCGGTGGCGAGGTTGATCGGGAGGCGCGAACTCGTCAAGAGGCGCATTTCCTCCTTTTCCTTCTCTCTCCTGAAGCGGGATCTCGTCATGATACCTGGGGATTGCAGGCTTCGAGAGAGCAAGCGCGCTTCTTCTCGATCTTCGCGTGTCTTTGGGTCCAGCAGGTGCGCGAGGCGGGAGATGTCGAGCATGGCAGGTTGCGGCGTAGACTCCCTCGTACTTGTGAAATGTGCTTGAGTCGGCGTCCGTTGTCCATCGCTGATGTCCGACCACTCTGAAGCATTCGTCGACATGGAGACCACACTCGTAGTATCGTCCTCATCCTCGTCATTGACCTCGGGCTCATAATCACCGCTCGTATCGACATCTCCCCACTGCCCACCCTGCTTCCACCAGGAATAGAGATAATGATCCATTAACTCCTCCCCATGTTCAGCTCCCCAATCATCATACGTCCCCGTCCTGCGAAGACCTTCTCTTACATAATCCTCCACATCAAGGTCCTCCAACGGATGCTCCTGCATCAGTTCATCGACCCAAGACCAAGGCTGACTCGATCTCGCCCATGGCGGGATCTTCGACGACAAAGCCTTCTGACCAGTTTCATCGACAGGACCAGGACCTGCTAGACGACGCAGCCATGCAGGTCTATATCTAATGCGAAGGCTCCTCAGGACGGCAAACATCGCTCTCGCCTGGATGGCCAGCAAGAGCCGACAGATACCGTTGAGGAACTGGTACGCCAGAAGGAAGCGACCCTCGCGTTGCCGAGCTCCGACGCCGCCGTCAGGGCCCACTGCGCTCTTGTGTGCTGCTAAGCGGTCGTTATTCTGCCGCGTCTTGCGCTCGCGTGCGTAGCCGGAAGATGGATTTCCTGTGGAAGCTGCGTTGGTACCGGGTATGTCGACGGCTTCTATGCCTTCTCCCATGGTGTCCCTGAGCAACTCCGGCGGCACCGGAACCAACGATTGGCGAAATCGACGACGCCGAGCCAGGTACTCGGACAGCTTCTTCTTCTCAAGCCAACTCATAGACTCGACTCTGACCTTGGTGCCCTCATTCAGATACACGGCCTCACTCGCAGCTGTCAGGATTGTGAAGCCAATCTTGATGATGGCGGTGTAAAAGTCATCCTGCATGCTAATGGTAATCGGAGTGATTGCAGACAAGTGTATGTTGGCGTGTAGGTTCCTGTAAGCGACCCAGAAGCGCTCCTGTAACGAAGATGCGGGGGCCTGGCCAGGTGGTGGTGATAACACTGTCAGTATAAAGGCTAGGCCGTATATGGTCCCGCAGGCAAGGATACCAATGAGGATAAAGATGTGTGGCAAGAAACCCATTGCACACATGGCGTGGAACCTGACAACACCCTTCTGGAGACCTTGAAACGGTAGATTGCCGGCTCTCAGGAACATCCATGTCAAGGCAGACATGTACGCCGAGGCCCATATGCTCGTGGTGATTAGGCGAAGCTTTGCACGAAGACCTAGCATTGCTAAGACATGGCTGGTAAGATGACTGAAGCTGGAAATGATGGACAACAAGAGAACTTCAGGGGGAACATTGGCCATGTTCAGCAGCTGTGAGCGTGGCAAGGGGACGACGGTTCCATCAGGCGCGGGCACATTCCTGGGCTTCCAAAGCTGAGCCCAATCTATGCTCAGTGGTTTTGTGACCAGAGCCTCGGCCTCGGCAAAAGCTAATGAGTGTTCAAAGAGAGTCATGCCTGTTTCATGGAGCGGCCGTCGGCCTTGCAGGGCGCAGGATAGAGTCTCGACGAAGGCGCTGAACGCGAGAGAAACAAAGAACGGCCAAATGAGGCGGAGGGAGCCGGAAGCCCTTGTCAGGTTTGGCTCAGTCGGCAACATTCCCACTGCTGCGCAAGACGTGCCAAGCGGTTCCTGGAGCAGGAGAGCAGAGCTCATACGAAAGAGGAAACCGCCTTCTCCAGCAAAGTCAGTGTCCAGGTATGCTCCCGGAGAGCCATATTGTATTGTGGACCATGAGGGAGATGTCTGGCATCGCACGGCACGGAGCAAGGATTGAGCCCGATGGAGGAACAGCAGGATCGGGACGATGTAGAGCACGAACCTAACGTGCAGCTTGCGGAACGAGAGAGGAATACGACTAGAGGCATAGAACTGCGTTCGATTGAGCAGGATAGCCTGATGGAGACATGTCAACGTGATCCCCGGGGTAGGAGACAGGAAACATACCGTTGCCATAGTTGCGATGGCATACTTGGTGGCGAGGTACTCAAACAAGGTGCCGACATGTTTAAAGGCCAGGATCATGTCGTAAGTGTCGCTTTGCGGACTGGTCGCACCAGCGGTCGCCGCGGCGGTCGACTGCTGTACGAAAGTATTGGCAGTGTTAGCTAGGGTAGACGAAAGCAGAGTCGCATTGGTGACATTTGCGGCGGTTGGACCGGCAATGTTGGGGCCGCCGGAGCGAATCTTCGCAACCAGGCCGTCGAAGTGGTCGGGGACGAGGCCGGCTCTGTAGAGAAGGCGTGGGAAGACCAGGAGCAGATCGGCCGGCGATGGCAGGTAGGCCGTGGCGTTGGTCAGGGAGGAGCGAAAGACGAACTGGTCCATGCTGACGGTTACCTGCAGACAAACATGGCTCCACCGCTGCTTCAGTCGACCATGTATGAGAGTTAGTTGTACGGAGGAGTGAAAGCACGTTGGAATGCCTGAGGAGCCCGGAGACTTCTGACGCACTTCCGGCGCCTTTCCCGAAGAGGAAAATCTTGGCAATGTCGCTTTAATGTCAGCAGCATCCGATCTGGAAAACTCCCACGAGTTGGAGAGTAGAAGAATCATGGACAAGTCTTTCAGATACAAGTATTTAGCGGCCGCTTCCCGCTTTTGGACCGACGTTTGGGCTATTATCACCGTCTTACCGATGTTCATGTAACAAGGACGGACGCTGCGGGAACGCTCCCCATTTGCTCTGCTCACGTGCATCGATTCTGAGTATTCCGACGTTCCACAGGAGCACGACAGACTTGAGCGCTCAGGTCCGTCAAGTAATGTCGGTTTCACAGGCGCTTCTGCAAATACAAGCTCTTTGTTATGCTGGCATGCAGGGGTGCAAGGGAAAGAAAAATATATCTGGGGTTTTTTAGAGGGACTTGCAATTGGAGGCTAGATCATGGGCTATGCACGTCAGCGCTGCTCTTCATATGCGGAGCCATCAACATGTCAAAAGCCTGGATTCGTCACACGAGACGAGTTACTACTTTGGACCGCGGATCTCTGTAGCGATGGGTGGGTATTTATTAATCTGCATCTGTTAGTAGGTCTGTCATCTGAGGCTGTTGCTGTGGCACTGCATCATCCTCATCCCAGAGCTCCCAGGATGAACCCCGCCAGGGCAGCTAAGCGATATCGATAAGAGCGGTCCTGCTACCAAGACAACCAGGACGCTTGCGGCCAAAATAAGTCCAGATACAGATTCTTGAACGACTCATAGAGTGTAATACAGGAGACCAGTCGAGGCGCCGGCAAACCAATATGGCTTGCGCAGCAGGATATAGCTCCATGTATCCGTATTAAGCGCTGACAGATATTGTGGGGGTGCCAGCCCTGCCCTGCCCTCTCCGCACTTTCCAATGTTCTTGCGCCGCAGCATTGGATGGCGGGGGCCCATTTCTGGCCCGTGCATTTGACCTGGCCGATGGCGGCGCTGCAATGGATTCTGTCATCAACTTGCGGACCCACGAAAATTTCCATATCCTTGCCCTTCCTCGCCCATTGACTCAACCTCGCCCAGCCTTCACACAGAATAAGAACCGCCTTTCGCCCACCCTATCTCACTCTACTCCTTCATTCCCATTTTCATCCGCTTCCACCATGTGCCCTCCCGTCGACGGCACTCCCGCCAATGGCTCCAATGGCCATGCCAACGCCAACGGTGAAAACGGCGCACCTGGCAACCATCCCGGATACTCAGCCATCCAGTCCTCCCACAACCCCCATCCGCACCACAAGAGCCCCTACCAGCCCGTCGGCGACTTCCTCTCCAACGTCAGCCGCTTCAAGATCATCGAAAGCACCCTCCGCGAGGGCGAGCAGTTCGCAAACGCCTACTTCGACCTCGACGCCAAGATCAAGATCGCCAAAGCCCTCGATGAGTTCGGTGTCGACTACATCGAGCTGACCTCACCTGCCGCTAGCGAGCAGTCCAGGAGAGATTGCGAAGCCATTTGCAAGCTGGGTCTCAAGGCCAAGATCCTGACTCACGTCCGCTGCCATCTCGAGGACGCCAAAATCGCCGTCGAGACGGGTGTCGACGGCCTTGACGTTGTCATTGGCACTTCCAGCTACCTCCGCGAGCACTCGCATGGAAAGGACATGACCTAGTACGTTCAGCCTCTGCACCGTCTTTCACTTGCTCGTGCATTCCCCACCGCGGACAAGGAAGCCTGTCTAGTACTCCGAACCTCTACTAACCCGACGCAGCATCAAGAACACGGCGCTTGAAGTCATCGAGTTCGTCAAGAGCAAGGGCAAGGAAATCCGCTTCAGCTCCGAAGACTCCTTCCGGTCCGACCTCGTCGATCTCCTCTCCATTTACAGCGCCGTCGACAAGATTGGCGTGAACCGTGTCGGTATCGCCGACACCGTCGGTTGCGCCAGCCCCAGACAGGTCTACGATCTGGTCCGAACTTTGAGAGGTGTCGTCAGCTGCGACATTGAAACGCATTTCCACAACGACACCGGATGCGCCATTGCCAATGCCTACTGTGCTCTGGAGGCTGGTGCCACTCACATTGATACCTCCGTTCTGGGTATCGGTGAGCGCAACGGCATCACTCCTCTCGGTGGCCTGATGGCAAGGATGCTGGTCGCTGACCGTGACTACGTACGTTTTCTTCTGGTCATCCGCCTAATGATGGTCGCATACTTACCTCCCACAGGTGCTGAGCAAGTACAACCTCAAGAAGCTCAAGGAGGTTGAGGAACTTGTTGCCGACTATGTCGAGGTCAACGTTCCCTTCAACAACTACATCACCGGCTTCTGCGCATTTACGCACAAGGCCGGTATCCACGCCAAAGCCAGTGAGTATCTCCGAATCTTGTTGGTGGCATCCAGGTCTGACTCGGCACAGTTCTCAACAACCCCTCGACGTATGAAATCATCAACCCTGCCGATTTCGGTCTGACCAGATATGTGCATTTTGCCAGCAGACTTACGGGTTGGAATGCCATCAAGAGCCGTGCCGACCAGCTCGGTCTTAACATGACCGATGCGCAGTACAAGGACTGCACTGCCAAGGTCAAGGCGTTGGCCGATGTTCGGAAGATTACGCTGGATGATACCGACGCAATCATCCGCGCGTATCACCACAACCTTCACAACGAGAAGGAGGTGCCTCTCCTCGAGGGCTTGACCGCCGAGGAGAAGAAGAAGTACATCGCCGCCGAGCAGGAGCTTTCGTCGGAGAAGGAGAAGCGGCAATTGGAAGAGACGGCGGATGTCCAGGCCGAGGTGCCGGCCAACAAGAAGACCAAGACGGTCACCGTCTCATAGAGGAACTCACACTCGCACGAGTGGGTGTTTGCTTGGAGTTTCGCGCGTTTTCCTTGTCATGTCCGGGTCCTGGTTTGGGTATGAATGCATTATTCCGGCTTCGGAAAAGTTGTCTATTTTTTATTGTTTCCGATACCTGATCGATCTCCGACCGAACATGCGGTTGGCTCGAATCTGTATGCATATATGTATAGAGCGCTAGCAGATCGATATCCTGGTGACGAGAGCACATTGAGGGTGCTATTTTACATTCCTTTTGGATGAATGGATGCTCGGATTGATTTGTCTCCCGCCCTTATGTTCAATCTGTCTCTTACAGTGGGTATGTATGCTTGAGTAACTTTATTAATCGGGCCTCTCTTGGGGGGTGAGTTGCAGTCCCTGGCACGTGACAAGACCCACCCCTCAAGTCCACGGGTGCTCCGGCTCCGCGGGCGGGTCTCGATCTGCAGATCCCCTGGAAGACAGATAAAGCCCGGTCCAACAAACAATTGTTGCCCCTTGAACCCACGAACATTTGATTTCACTGCTTTACCACCACACCACGACTCCCCCTTCCCCCCGCTGATCTCTTCACCTTCACGTCCGTCAAAATGAGCAACACCGTCACTGTCACACAGGAATCCGTCACCCTCACGCAGAACCCGGAGATCACGGCGGAAAACGTCGTGCGCCTCTTCCCCGATGTCAACCAGAATGTTATCGGAGGCACGCACCACTCGGCCGCGCAGGACGGTGATTTGGCTGGGTACGACGAGGAGCAGATCAAGCTGATGGATGAGGTCTGCATCGTGCTGGACAACAATGACACGCCCATTGGCAGTGCGAGCAAGAAAGTCTGTAAGTACTACTCCCATGGTTTGCATTGTCCTTGCAGGCGCCGGTCTCTAACAGAACCCGCAGGCCACTTGATGGAAAACATTGACAAGGGTCTCCTCCACCGCGCATTCTCCGTCTTCCTCTTCGACTCCCAGAACCGGCTCCTCCTCCAGCAACGCGCGACCGAGAAGATCACGTTCCCCGACATGTGGACAAACACCTGCTGCTCGCACCCGTTGGGAATACCCGGAGAGACGGGCGTGGGTCTGGAGGAGTCGGTTCAGGGTGTCCGCCGGGCGGCGGTGCGCAAGCTGGACCAGGAATTGGGTATCAAGGCTGCCCAAGTGCCCCTCGACGACTTGAAGTTCCTCACACGGATACACTACAAGTCGCCGAGCGACGGCAAGTGGGGTGAGCATGAGAGTCAGTGGTTCTGGCAACGTCTGAACATGGACATACCACTGACTCCTTTGTGCTAGTCGACTACATTCTCTTCATCAAGGCCGACGTGGACCTCAACGTCAACCCCAACGAAGTGCGAGACACGTGCTACGTGAGCCAGGACGATCTGCGGACCATGTTCCAGGACAAGTCGCTGAAGTTCACGCCTTGGTTCAAGCTGATTTGCGAGAGCATGCTGTTTGAATGGTGGAACCACCTCGACAACGGACTGGGGAAGTACATGGGCGAGAAGGACATCAGGGTGATGCTATGACATAATGGAGAGGAAAGCCAAGTGAAGAACAGTACACAGTAGGAGGGCATGCAAGGGCGACAAACTGTAGCACACGTGTGGGAGGGGTTTCGGGGCGTGCGAACCCCTCCCGAGAACAGCGATTCGAGTGGGTAGAGACGGGCTCGGAAGAGGTTCTGCATGACCGTGCAGGCGGCGCCATTATGCCAACAAGACCACAATTGCTTTCTGGAGATACCATTTGACGAGTTTGCATCTAGCTAAATCGATCAAGTGATCAAGCAATCAACAAGCTACCCTCGTCTTGTGCTAGTTAGCGGTGTGCATTATCGGAGTGTAGTATCTCCTTTCCTCGGCTTCAGCTCTCTCCTTCGAGAGAGAGGAAACCAGATCCCATTGACAGACTGAACACGGACTCTTTGCGTCTGTCAAGCGGATTGCTCAAGTCCATATAACATTCTGTTCGACAGGGAGCTGAATATTGTAACATCCCCTCCTCTCCAACTTGCACAGCTCCTCTTGTCGAACGCCTCACAGCAGGTCCGTGCTCCATCTTTCCCGAGCACTAACTCTTTCCAGCAGCTTCAATTCACCCCCACTCGTCCACCTCCTCCAGGTCCACTTGCTGCCGTTGCTCTCCCGTCACCGTGCATGATTGCTCGATTCAGACTCCCCGGGTGGCTTTGCCTTGAGCGGTTTGAATACGAGCCTTGTCTTCCGAATTGGAGAAGGCTCGTTTGCAGCTTGCTATCAGCTATGCGCCCTAGACGCCAGTTCGCAGCCTCAGCGTGGCAGTGTGCTCTTCAGCTAAAGCTAGAGATGGCTATCTCATAGGACCGACAGCGGCTGGGATATCTCCTTCTAGATGTTCAGACGACGTTCCATGGGGTCATTGTAACCCAAGACTGGATTCGCCCTGTCAGCACCGCACCTGGCCATCGCCTCCACCTCTGGACAATGGCCTCGTGGCGCCAGCAGGGATCCATTGGATGCTGCCGAACGTTATATCATGGACAGGTCGGCGGTCCTTGCCGGCCACTGGAGCAACTTTGTATCACTCTGCGTCGCCGCCCTCCTTTCACTGGCTCTCTGCGGCACCAAACGGTCCTTGTCTCTCCACCCCCACGACCCCAAGTTTGTCCTGTCCAACAAGCCTTCAGTATCCTTCACTGCACGACGCATTCCGTCCCGCCAACTCACTGTACTCTGCCACTACTGCGTCCTTGTGGTCTGCTTCGCACAGCGTTGTGTCAGCATCCGAGCGTTCCGCCGTCCATACATAGAGGAACGCATTCCTCACTCCTGTCGAGTGGCACCTCCAACTCCAAAGTCATCCTGCAGGACGTCCAAATCAACCCCTACTCTTCGCTCCAGGCGATCTCATAGCCGCAGCCTATTGATGTCGGTTGATCTCCGTCAAGCCTTCACTTCGCTACGCTTCCCATCTCGGGTCGAATCCGTCTCGAGAACCCAGTTATCTAGAGTCCATACAGGGGACAGTAATCGTCCCGCTGAAACGTAGACCTGCTGGAAAAGGTATACCAGGCCTGCAACTGACTGCTTTGGCTCTCACTCTGTTGTGGCCGTATCTTCACCTAGAACTAACCGATGAAACAGTTTTGTGCTTGAACTAGGACTGACACCTTCAATCCCAGTTTTAGTGACACAGAACCACGGCCACTGCGCCTGTATTCGGACGAAGCTATCACGCTGGCTTGTTATACGGCTGTTCCCATTACCAAAAGAAGCGGCAGATCGCACTTGAACACTAGTAGAAAGCCCAGAGGCAAGCCGCAATCATGGCGAAAACCATCAGTCCCGTCACAGTCACCTATGTGCAAAAGTCAGCCGTGAAGCCCAGTAGACTCCCCCTTATCCATGCTCCGAATCTGCTGGCTCGAAGGCAGTCTGCTGTGACTACGATTCCGCCGCTGATTGACGGCGTCCGCATCGTCACGGCGGCAGAGTACAAGAAGGCAGCTGCTTGTCTGGCCGAGGCTTTTGCCGAGGACGACGTTGCGCGCTACTTCATCGATGTGCCTGACCGCGAGCACTGGACGGAGCAGGAGAAGTGGGATTTGCACGTCGAGATCCTCGAATATGTGACGTATGCTCACATCTTGAAGGGCCTTGTGACGACTTGCGGCGAGTTTGAGTCGGTGGCTCTCTGGTAGGTCGCTCTACAAAACCTCTCTCTTGGCAAAACTCTAACTGTCGATTCCTTAGGATGCCCCCCGGCCAGAACATGGACGACCTCTGGACCGTCTTCCGCAGCGGCATGTGGCGCCTCAACTACCGCCTGTCCGCTGAAGGCAAGCGGCGCTTCTTCAAGGAATTCCTGCCCCTCCTGCACGACGTCAAGCATACGGCCCTCCGCGAACGCGACGACGACAGCTGGTACCTCGTGTACATTGGCACGCGGCCCAGCGTGCGTGGCAAGGGGCATGCGCGCAAACTCATCGAGCATGTGACGAGGCAGGCGGATCGGGAGGGCCGGGCGTGCTACTTGGAGAGCAGCAATGAGGTGAACCCGCCGATTTATCGGAAGTTTGGGTTCGAGACGAGGAGGACGGTGCATTTGCAGAGGGGGGAGAGGAATGTTGCGTTGGATATTATGGTGAGGGAGCCCAGGGCGGTGGAGAAGGAGAGGAGGGATTCTTAGGCATTTGAGGGGAGGAGGTGAGGTGGATGATAGAGGTAGGGTGTGGGACGTTTCGCGAGGGACTTTCACTTCAACAGCTGAAATGTCTCGTGTATGTGAGAAGGGCGATCTAAATTGACAATCGGATAGGATAAGAGACGGACTAGGGAGCACAGCAGGGACGGATCGTTCTTTAACAGAACGGGATAACTAAACATTTTCTCTTTTTTTTTTCTCTTTTGTTTTTTAATTTCTGCTAAAGTCTACTATTTTCCCTTCTATCCCTAAAGTTTTAAGTAAGAGATAGTTTAACGTATTCCACCACCGAGTGTCGCACACCACCGAGTGTCGCACACCACCGAGTGTCGCAGAATCTCTTGGCAACCATCACCACCACTTCGACACGTAATGCCTCAACACCCGCAAGCAGATAGAACTCAGCAAGAAGGCAGGATCGAGCTTGCACTCCAGGCGTACAGCGACGGCCAATTTTGAAGCCTGCGATATGCTGCTAAGGCATATAATGTCTCAATACGAACACTCCAGCGAAGACATAACAGAACCTACGCCCGAGCCAATACCCGCCCTAATTGCTCTAAGCTTACCATGACTGAAGAGCAAACAATCGTACGATATATTCTTGATCTCGATTCACGAGGATTCCCGCCCCGGCTTTGTGAGGTGGCAGATATGGCAGATAAACTGTTGCGCGAGCGTGCCGGGAAGCCCGTAGGCAAGAACTGGGCAGAGAGATTTGTAACGCGTTCAGATAAGCTCCAAACTGCGTTTACCCGAGCGAAGGACCATCAGAGGATACGACAGGAGGATCCTGAGGTTATACGCACGTGGTTCAAGCTGGTGGAGGACACAATAGCCAAGTATGGTGTCCACAACAACGATATACACAACTTTGATGAAACTGGCTTCCAGATGGGTGTAATTGGGTCTATGAAAGTTGTTACGGGCTCAGAGAGACGCAATAGACCTAATCTCATCCAGCCAGGTGATCGCGAGTGGGTTACCGTCATCCAGAGCATCGGCGCCGCAGGGTACGTGACCCCGCCCTTCATTATCTATAAAGGACGCGTCCACATCTCTGCGTGGTACGAGGAGACAGATATCCCACGAGATTGGAAGCTCTCAGTCTCAGAGAATGGCTGGACAAACAATGACCTTGGTCTCGCATGGTTGAAGCATTTTGATGTGTATACAAAGGCACGTCAGGTGGGGGTATACCGGCTACTCATTATAGATGGCCACGAGAGCCACCTCAACCAGGCTTTTAAGGACTATTGCCTTGAGAACAAGATCCTAACGCTCTGTATGCCCTCCCATTCATCACATATCCTCCAGCCACTAGATGTGGTCTGTTTCGCACCTCTAAAGCAGAAGTACTCTCAACACGTA
>NW_022986863.1:0-1760 GCF_010094085.1 Westerdykella ornata | reverse complement strand
AGCTTATTAAAGGGGCGGAATTGATGCTACACCAGAACACGCTTATGAGCACCCGGATCACCGAGCTTGAAGAGCAAGTAGAGGTGCTGACTCGGCGGAAGTCGCGCAAGCGAAAGCGAATCCAGCATGGCGGTACAATAGAGTACGGCGAGGGGGCAGCACAGGCAGCTGCTGAGGCCTCTTTAGTGCCTCAGCGATCCAAGAAGGCTCAGGTTGAGGATAGTCACCAGACGTCGCAGCTAGGTGTACGGTGCTGTGGGAACTGCGGCAGGACTGGGCACAACGCACGAACATGCAAGAAGGATACAGAGGTGTCTTCTAAGTTAGATGGAAGTATAGTATACCAAGGTTCTCTCTTTAATAGCGAATAATATGGTATTCTATATAATGAGTTGGTTATGCCAAGAGATTCTGTGACACTCGGTGGTATGCGACACTCGGTGGTGGAATACGTTATCTCTTTATTTTACCTAATGTGACGGCTCAAGGCTCCGCTTGGCTGAACCACTTGGTTGTGTGGTTGCCTTGATCAGTCACATGGCTCAAGTCACATGACTGTCCCTTTCACCATCTCATCTTTTCTGCACTGGCTTTCTGCCAAGCCAACCGCTCACTTAACGAGCGCACTCAGTGTATATAGATCGCGTGGTGGAAGCAACCCTTTGCTCTCCACCTTTGGATAGCTTGAAATAGATCCCAACCTACCCAGCTATTCTCCCTTGTCTTACGCAGTTGCAGTGCAGGCCTCGGAGATCCAGCCGCTTGTGAAGACCCAGGGACCATCCTCACACCTAACTTAGGAATAGGTAAAGTTTAGTACTATAGGAGTATATCTAGATATAATCTTTATACTATAGCCTAACTACTCTTTACTTTCTACCTAATAAAGCTAACATGTTTCCTAAGCGAGCGGCCATTCCTAACCGAACGGCCACCCTCCCGAAGTCACGTCCAACATCAAACTCATACCGCGATATCTCTGCCATACAATGCGCAAATGACTTCAAACGAAAGTTTGCTGCAGCTCGCTATCCTTGCTCTTAAACAAAATGAAATTGAGAATATAAAACTGTCAGATTTGATGGTATCTGAAGATATCATGGTGACAGAAAGATTGAATGAAGATGGGTTGACTGATTGTATTCAGGTGTGTGCCTGTCTGTGTGAGGCTGGGACCTGACCCCAGTTTTGATGTTCCTTCTCTGGGCACCAAGGCTGTGCAGGGCACTAGCCACTACAGAATCACTAGCCACATGTTCTCAGACAGTACCGGTACAGACAGTTTCTCCCAGTCCTCCTCTCCAGTCTCAGATGGGATATCCATAAACTGGCTTACCATCTGATACACCCTCTCAGCTTGGAACCCATTGCAAGCTGGACCCAACAGCATCTCCTCTTCAGAGTAGCATGTCTTCCAACTTGCCTTGCACTTCATCCAAGTCTATCTCCTTCAGGGCATTTGAGCTCTTCACTCTTTGTAGCCTCAATTGTTCTAAGAACCTATTCCACTTGTTCCCAGGTAATACCTTTGTGAACCCATCAGCCAGCATCCTCTCTGATTGCAGATACTCAATCCTGATGATCCCAGATGATATCTCTTGCCTCAGCCAGTGATTATAAATGTCCACATGCCTGAGCTTAGTCTGCAGCCTTGAGATCTCTGCATTAGGGTTAGGGTTAGGGTTAGGGTTAGGGTTAGGGTTAGGGTTAGGGTTAGGGTTAGGGTTAGGGTTAGGGTTAGGGTTAGGGTTAGGGTTAGG
>NW_022986862.1:648882-652288 GCF_010094085.1 Westerdykella ornata | reverse complement strand
AACAATTTTGGTGTCTAAGTTCTGGTGATGGATTATATGGGGGCCTGACGAGGCTGAAGGTCGGGCCTCAGCTCAAGAGCCATGGAGTGAAATTTACAGCCATTGGATAGTCGTTAGCATCTTTAGAGGAGAGCTGATAGAGGCGAGGGTGCTAGTTAGCCAATTACGGCTGGTAGAGTGGACAGGGTCTTGCGCCAGCAGGGTCCAGCTCGCGCGGCCCGCGTGCCCTTGACTACTCCGAGCGCTTGCAGAAGCTAGCGGTGCGGCCGTTCGGTAAAGCGCATGCCGCTGCCTACACATTGCTACCGGCGCGAGACCCTGTCCGCTCTACCAGCCATAATTGGCTAACTAGCACCCTCACCTCTATCAGCTCTCCTCTAAAGATGCTAACGACTATCCAATGGCTGTGAATTTCGCTCCATGGCTCTCGAGCTGAGGCCCGACCTTCAGCCTCATCAGGCCCCCGCGTAGTCCGTCACCAGAACTTGGGCACCGAAATTGTTCTACGGAACTTGTCCATGTACATTCTCTATGTGTAGTCAACAATTCTCACAAAGCTATAGCACCGCAGAACTCGAACCATGGTAACCTCGCGATTGCAGCGACTAAACCCATTCCGCAAGGATCGTCAGCAATCTGTACGTATCGACCCCCGATATCCTGCCTGTGTCAGGCTGACTGACGCTGTAGCAGACAGGCAGCTCGTCGAAGCCGCAAGAACCGTCTAAGGCATCCGCCCATGGTCTCAAGGTCGTAGCGGAGGGAGGGCAGCCGGTGGTGGAGTAAGCCGTCCGTAGCAACACAAGAGCCCGTGCTAACATTGTCTAGTATCGTTGCTGTCCATGGCTTGAACGGGCACCGCGACGACACCTGGACGGCAGCGAACGGCACCCACTGGCTCCGCGATCTCTTACCAGAAGATATCCCAAATGCGCGCATATTCTGCTGGGGATACGATGCAAACACGCACGGCAAGCGCGTTAGCCACCAATTCCTCCACGATCATGCAGAGCAGCTGGTATCGGATCTCTGCCTCAGGAGAAAGCGTACAAATGTGAGATGAGAGCAGATATGAAAAAGATGTGGTTCTGACAGTGGAAGACCATGAAACGACCAATAATCTTCGTGGCGCACAGCCTGGGTGGCATCATCGTCAAAGGTGTCAGTCTTGCTCCTCTCTCTCTCTCTCGTATGCGCAGCTGACCAGGCCAAGGCTCTCATTCATTCGGACGCGGCACGGAAAGGCGCACTGGAAGAACATCGGTCGATCAAGACGTCGACGTACGGAATCCTGTTCATGGGCACACCTCACCAGGGCGGCAATGGAGTACAGTTCGGAAAGCTGCTGGTGAATGCGGCATCGGTATACAAGGCCACCAACAGCCGACTGCTAGAGCATTTGGAGCGAGACTCGGAATGGCTCCAGCAGCAGCTTAGACAGTACGGGCCGATCAGTGGGGAGTTCATGACGAAGTTTGCGTACGAGGAGTACGAGACGCCGACAGCGCTAGGTCATTCGATCGTGGTATGCTCTCATGTTGGCCGCAGGGATCGCAAGTACTGATGATACAGGTGGTGCCAAAAGCATCCGCGGTCGTTCCAGGCGCCGCCGACGCAGAGCAGATCATGATCCACGCTGACCACAGAGAAATGGTTAAGTTCGCGTCGAAAGAGCATAATGACTATGAGAAAGTTTCAGACCATTTGATTATTATGGTTGAAAGTGCAGGCAGCGTCATCAGCCTACGATGGGAAGAAGAGGTGAGGGTTGATGTGGGTATGTAGCCCTAGTAAGTACATATCGACAATAGCAATAATAGTAACTGTCTATAGCTCGAAGCAATCTTAACCAGAGCTTCTCTGTCGTCTTTCGCTTGTCTGAGGCCTCTGAGACCAGCCACTTTGTTGCGAGACAATCGGAACTCGCTGCAATGCACGACGCGCTCAGTGAGGGGAGCGGTCGCCGATCAGTCACTCTGCACGGCCTAGGCGGGATCGGGAAGACGCAGCTGGCGATTGCATACACCAAGGTGCATCGAGACGAGTATTCGGCGATATTTTGGCTGAACATCAAAGACGAAGTGTCGGTGAAGCAGAGCTACTTGCGGCTAGCAAAGCGGATCTTACAGGATTGCCCATCAGCTAGCCAGCTAGGTGTGTTCGCAGATGACAAGAGGCAAGACGAAGTGGTGGCAGCAGTTAAACGGTGGCTGGAGCATGCCAAAAACAGGGAGTGGTTAGTGGTGTTGGACAACTACGACAACCCTAAGGGGCCAGGCAATGCGGATCCCGGCGCAGTCGATATCCGACAGTTTCTGCCGGAAGCACACCATGGCTCGGTAATCGTCACGACAAGGTCGTCGAAGGTCAGTGTGGGCCGTCGCCTGAAGGTAGGCAAGCTAGAAGACGTCCGCGACAGTCTGCAGATCCTGTCTGATGCATCGCATCGTAAGGGTGTGATAGACGGTGAGTTTGTTTGATTCCTGTACTGTACTGTGCAGTAGATGCAACGCTAACGCATCTAGATCCCGATGCCGCCGAGCTTGCCAGAGAACTGGATGGACTGCCACTGGCCTTGGCTACAGCGGGCGCCTACCTTGATCAGGTGACGACAAGCTTTGCCGACTACCTTCGTCTGTACCGGGCGTCATGGCGAAGGTTGCAGCAAATAAGTCCCGAAGTAAGCACATACGAAGACCGACAACTGTACTCGACATGGCAGCTCTCTTTAGATCACATTAAGAAGCAGAGCGAATTATCAACCAAGCTGCTCCAGCTGTGGGCATACTTTGACAACCAGGACCTCTGGTTTGAGCTTCTGAGACAAGGGAGGGCCAAAGGGCCGCCATGGCTTTGTCAACTAACGGAGGATGAGCTGAGTTTCAACGAGGCAGTGCGGGTGCTATGCGACTACGGTTTGATAGAGGTGGACAAGTCCTCTGAAGGACATGTAGTCGAGTCTCAGGGGTACGGGATGCACGGCTGTGTGCACTCCTGGACAGTGCATGTAGTCAACCAAGAATGGGATTCGGAGATGGCCGGAGTGGCTCTGGAGTGTATAGGCAGACATGCACACAAGAAAGATGCACAGCAGTGGTGGCTAACTCAACGTCGGCTTTTGCGGCACTTGACAAGGTGTTGGAGGTTTATTGTGGATGGCAGATTGGATGAGGAGGGGAAGGAGTGGATTCTACATACCTTTGGAGACGTGTGCTCGGATCAGGGACGGCTTGACGAGGCGGAGAAGATGTACTTGCGAGCGCTGCAACGCTACGAGAAGGCATGGGGACCAGACCATACATCAACACTCAACACGGTCAACAACTTGGGCAACCTCTACGCAGACTTGGGACGGCTTGACGAGGCAGAGAAGATGTACTTGCGAGCGCTGCAAGGCTACGAGAAG
>NW_022986861.1:769458-769835 GCF_010094085.1 Westerdykella ornata | reverse complement strand
CTTATGCATAGCACCACTGAGGAGATTGCTAGATGGGTGAAGAGTGTGGAACTTCCATCTCCTCCATCAGGTGAACAAGAGACCCAGTCATTCTATGAGGATGAAACCATTGAAGATGCTCCTCAGGACAATCAAGAAGAACCAGACCAACCAGGATACCACCAAGGAAGAAAGATCATGGGTCATTATCCTACTCTACCTGATACACCACCATCCATGACACTCTTGGCTCAACTTCTCTCAGGATCTGATGAACAGCATCCATCACTCCAGGACACTGGCACAGCTAAAGTGGTACCGTGGCGTGCTGCATTCATGGCTGGAATACAAGCAGGCAATGTTGGATCCCATAAAGGGAAGCCAATTGACAAGGCACA